>NW_022096486.1:0-123615 GCF_006542625.1 Nomascus leucogenys
GTAGTTTTTATGTGAACTTTTTCCTTTTTCCACTATAGTCCTCTTAGCTCCCTGAACGTCCACTTGTATTTCCTACAGAAAGAGTGTTTCAGAACTGCTCAATCAAAACTGAGGTTCAACTCTGTTAGTTGAATGCACAGAACAGTAAGAAGTTTCACAGATTTCTTCTGTGCAGTTTTTATTTGAAAATATTCCTTTCCACTATAGGCCTCTTAGCGCCCTGAATGTCCACTTGCATTTTCTACAGAAAGAGTTTCAGAACTGCTCAATCAAAAGTAAGGTTAAACTCTGTTAGTTGAATGCACAGAACAGAAAGAAGTTTCACAGAATGCTTACGTGTTATTTTATTTGAAGATATTACATTTCAGCAGCAGGCCTCTTAGCGCTCCGAAGGTCCACTTGCATTTTATACAGAAAGAGTGTTTCAGAACTGCTCAATCAAAAGTCAGGTTCAATTCTGTTACTTGAATGCACAGAACAGAAAGAAGTTACAGAGAAAACTTCTGTGTAGTTTTTCTTTGAAGATATTCCTTTTCCGCTATAGTCCACTTAGCGCTCCGAATGTCCACTAGCATTTTCTACAGAAAGAGTTTTTTCAGAACTGTTCAATCAAAAGTAATGTTCAACTCTGTTAGTTGAATGCACAGAACAGAAGGAAGTCTCACAGATTGCTTCTGTGTAGTTTTTATTTGAACATATACATTTTTCCGCTATAGGCCTCTTAGCGCCCTCAATTTCCACTTGCATTTTCTACATAAAGAGTGTTTCAGAACTGCTCCATCAAAACTAAGGTTCAACTCTGTTAGTTGAATGCACAGAACAGAGAGAAGTTTCACAGATATCTTCTGTGTAGTTTTTATTTGAACTTATTCCTTTTTCCACTGCAGGCCTCTTATCGCCCTGAATGTCCATTTGTATTTTCTACAGAAAGAGTGTTTCAGAACTGATCAATAATAACTAAGGTTCAACTCTGTTAGTTGAATGCACAGAACAGAGAGAAGTTTCACAGATTGCTTCTTTGTAGTTTTTGTTTGAAGATATTCCCTTTTCCACTATAGGCCTCATAGCGCCATGAATGTCCACTTGCATTTTATACAGAAAGAGTGTTTCAGTACTGTTCAATCAAAATTAAGGTTCAACTGTGTTAGTTTAAAGAACAGAACCGTAAGAAGTTTCACAGATTGCTTCTGTGTAGTTTTTATTGGAAGGTATTCCTTTTTCCACCATAGGGCTCTTAGCGCCGTGAATGTCCACTTGCATTTTCTGCAGAAAGGGTGTTTCATAACTGCTCAATATAAACTAAGGTTCAACTCTGTTAGTTGAATGCACAGAACTGTAAGAAGTTTCACAGATTGCTTCTGTGTAGTTTTTATTTGAACATATTCATTTTTCCGCTATAGGACTCTTAGCGCCCTGAATGTTCACTTGCATTTCTACAGAAAGAGTGTTTCAGAACTTCTCAATCAAAAGTAAGGTTCAAATCCGTTAGTTGAATGCACAGAACAGAGAGAAGTTTCACAGATAGCTTCTGTGTAGTTTTTATGTGAAATTTTTCCTTTTTCCACTATAGTCCTCTTAGCGCCCTGAATGTCCACTTGTATTTTCTACAGAAAGAGTGTTTCATAACGGCTCAATCAAAACTGAGGTTCAACATTGTTAGTTGAATGCACAGAACAGTAAGGAGTTTCACAGATTTCTTCTGTGCATTGTTTATTTGAAAATATTCCTTTTCCACTATAGGCCTCTTAGCGCCCTGAATGTCCAATTGCATTTTCTAAGAAAGAGTGTTTCAGAACTGCTCAATCAAAAGTAAGGTTAAATTCTGTTAGTTGAATGCACAGAACAGAAAGAAGTTTCACAGAATGCTTCTGTGTAGTTTTTATTTTAAGATATTTCTTTTTCCGCTATAGGCCTCTTAGCGCTCCGAAAGTCCACTTGCATTTTCTACAGAAAGTGTGTTTCAGAATTGCTCAATCAAAAGTAAGGTTCAACTCTGTTAGTTGAATGCACAGAACAGAAAGATGTTTCACAGATTACTTCTGTGTGGTTTTTGTTTTGAAGGTATTACGTTTTCTAATATGGGCCTCTTAGCGCCATGAATGTCCACTTGCATTTTCTACAGAAAGAGTGTTTCAGAAACTGCTCAATCAAAACTAAGGTTCAACTCTGTTAGTTGAATGCACAGAACAGAGAGAAGTTTCACAGATACCTTCTGTGTGGTTTAAATGAACTTATTCTTTTTCCACTATAGGCCTCTTAGCGCCCTGAATGACCTCTTGCATTTTCTACAGAAAAGAGTGTTTCAGAACTGCTCAATCAAAACTAAGGTTCAACTCTGTTAGTTGAATGCACAGAACAGAAAGAAGTTTCACAGATTGATTCCTTTGTAGTTTTTTGTTTAAAGATATTCCCTTTTCCACTATAGGACACTTAGCGCCATGAATGTCCACTTGCATTTTCTACAGAAGAGTGTTTCAGAACTGTTCAATAAAAATTAAGGTTCAACTGTGTTACTTTAAAGAACAGAACCGTAAGAAGTTTCACATATTGCTTCTGTGTAGTTTTTGTTTGAAGGTGATCCTTTTTCCACCAAAGGCCTCTTAGCGCCCTGAATGCCCACTTGTATTTTGTACAGAAAGGGGGTTTCAGAACTGCTCAATCAAAAGTAAGGTTGAACTCTGTCAGTTGAATGCACAGAACTGTAAGAAGTTTCACAGATAGCTTCTTTGTAGTTTTTATTTAAACATGTACCTTTTCAAGTATAGACCTCTTAGCGCAATGAATGTTTACTTGCATTTTCTGCAGAAAGAGTGTTTCATAACTGCTCAATATAAACTAAGGTTCAACTCTGTTAGTTGAATGCACAGAACAGTAAGAAGTTTCACAGATTGCTTCTGTGTAGTTTTTATTTGAACATATTCATTTTTCCGCTATAGGCCTATTAGCGCCCTGAATGTTCACTGGCATTTTCTACAGAAAGAGTGTTTCAGAACTGCTTAATAATGACTAAGGTACAACTCTGTTAGTTGGATGCACAGAACAGTAAGAATTTTCACAGATTGCTTCAGTGTGGTTTTTAGTTGAAGATATTCCTTTTCTCACAATAGGCCTCTCAGCGCCCTGAATGTCCACTTGCATTTTCTACAGAAAGATTGTTTCAGAACTGCTCAATAAAAACTACCGTTCAACTATGTTAGTTAAATGCACAGAACAGTAAGAAGTTTCGCAGATTACGTCTGTGCAGTTTTTATTTGAAAATATTCCTTTTTCCACTATAGGCCTCTTAGCTCCCTGAATGTCCAATAGCATTTTCTATAGAAAGGGTGTTTCAGAAGTGCTCAATCAAAAGTAAGGTTCAACTCTGTTAGATGAATTCAAAGAACAGAAAGAAGTTTCACAGAATGCTTCTGTGCAGTTTGTCTTTGAAGGTATTACTTTTTCCGCTATAGGCCTCTTAGCGCTCCGAAGGTCCACTTGCATTTTCTACAGAAAGTGTGTTTCAGAACTTCTCAAAAGTAAGGTTCAAGTCCGTTAGTTTAATGCACAGAACAGTGAGAAGTTTCACAGATAGCTTCTGTGTAGTTTTTATGTGAAATTTTTCCTTTTTCCACTATAGTCCCCTTAGCGCCCTGAATGTCCAATTGTATTTTCTACAGAAAGAGTGTTTCAGAACTACTCAATCAAAACTGAGGTTCAACACTGTTAGTTGAATGCACAGAATAGTAAGAAGTTTCACGGATTTCTTCCGTGCAGTGTTTATTTGAAAATATACATTTTCCACTGTAGGCTTCTTAGCGCCCTGAATGTCGAATTGCATTTTCTACAGAAAGAGTGTTTCAGAACTGCTCAATCAAAAGTAACGTTAAACTCTGTTAGTTGAATGCACAGAACAGAAAGAAGTTTCACAGAATGCTTCTGTGTAGTTTTTATTTGAAGATATTACTTTTTCCGCTATAGGCCTCTTACGCACCGAATGTCCACTTGCATATTCTAAACAAAGAGTGTTTCAGAACTGCTCAATCAAAAGTAAGGTTCAACTCTGTTAGTTGAATGCACAGAACAGAAAGAAGTTTCACAGATAGCTTCTGTGTAGTTTTTATGTGAACATTTCCTTTTTCCACTATAGTCCTCTTAGCGCCCTGAATGTCCACTTGTATTTTCTACAGAAAGAGTGTTTCAGATCTGCTCAATCAAAGCTGTGGTTCAACACTGTTAGTTGAATGCACGGAACCATAAGAAGCTTAACAGATTTCTTCTGTGCGGTTTTTATTTGAAAATATTCCTTTTCCACTATAGGCCTCTTAGCGCCCTGAATGTCCAATTGCATTTTCTACAGAAAGAGTGTTTCAGAACTGCTCAATCAAAAGTAAGATTAAACTCTGTTAGTTGAATGCACAGAACAGAAAGAAGTTTCAGAGAATGCTTCTGTGTAGTTTTTATTTGAAGATATTTCTTTTTCCGCTATAGGCCTCTTAGCGCCCTGAATGTCCAATTGCATTTTCTACAGAAAGAGTGTTTCAGAACTTCTCAATCAAAACTAAGGTTCAACTCTGTTAGTTGAATGCACAGAACAGAGAGAAGTTTCACAGATAGCTTCTGTGTAGTTTTTATGTGAACTTTTTCCTTTTTCCACTATAGTCCTCTTAGCTCCCTGAACGTCCACTTGTATTTCCTACAGAAAGAGTGTTTCAGAACTGCTCAATCAAAACTGAGGTTCAACTCTGTTAGTTGAATGCACAGAACAGTAAGAAGTTTCACAGATTTCTTCTGTGCAGTTTTTATTTGAAAATATTCCTCTTCCACTATAGGCCTCTTAGCGCAGTGAATGTCCAATTGCATTTTCTACAGAAAGAGTGTTTCAGAACTGCTCAATCAAAAGTAAGGTTAAACTCTGTTAGTTGAATGCACAGAACAGAAAGAAGTTTCACAGAATGCTTACGTGTAGTTTTTATTTGAAGATATTACATTTTCAGCAGCAGGCCTCTTAGCGCTCCGAAGGTCCACTTGCATTTTATACAGAAAGAGTGTTTCAGAACTGCTCAATCAAAAGTCAGGTTCAATTCTGTTACTTGAATGCACAGAACAGAAAGAAGTTACAGAGAAAACTTCTGTGTAGTTTTTCTTTGAAGATATTCCTTTTTCCGCTATAGTCCACTTAGCGCTCCGAATGTCCACTAGCATTTTCTACAGAAAGAGTTTTTCAGAACTGTTCAATCAAAAGTAATGTTCAACTCTGTTAGTTGAATGCACAGAACAGAAGGAAGTCTCACAGATTGCTTCTGTGTAGTTTTTATTTGAACATATACATTTTTCCGCTATAGGCCTCTTAGCGCCCTCAATTTCCACTTGCATTTTCTAAATAAAGAGTGTTTCAGAACTGCTCCATCAAAACTAAGGTTCAACTCTGTTAGTTGAATGCACAGAACAGAGAGAAGTTTCACAGATATCTTCTGTGTAGTTTTTATTTGAACTTATTCCTTTTTCCACTGCAGGCCTCTTATCGCCCTGAATGTCCATTTGTATTTTCTACAGAAAGAGTGTTTCAGAACTGATCAATAATAACTAAGGTTCAACTCTGTTAGTTGAATGCACAGAACAGAGAGAAGTTTCACAGATTGCTTCTTTGTAGTTTTTGTTTGAAGATATTCCTTTTTCTGCTACAGGCCTCTTAGCGCTCCAAAGGTCCAGTTGCAATTTCTACAGAAAGAGTGTTTCAGATCTCCTCAATCAAAAGTATGTTTCAACTCTGTTAGTGGAATGCACAGGACAGAGATTAGTTTCACAGATAGCTTCTGTGTAGTTTTTATTTGAACATATTCCCTTTTCCACTATAGGCCTCTTAGCCACCTGAATGTCCACTTGCATTTTCTACAGAAAGAGTGTTTCAGAACTGCTCAATCAAAAGTAAGGTTCAACTCTGTTAGTTGTATCCACAGAACAGAAAATAGTTTCACAGATACCTTCAGTGTAGTTTTTATTTGAAGATATTCCTTTTTCCACTATTGGCCTCTTACAGCCCTGAATGTCCACTTGCATTTTCTACAGAAAGAGTGTTTCAGAACTGCTCAATCAAAACTAAGGTTCAACTCTGTCAGTTGAAAGCACAGAACAGAAAGAAGTTTCACAGATTGATTCTGTGTAGTTTTTGTTTGAAGATATTCCTTTTTCTACTATGGGCCTCTTAGCGCCATGAATGTCCACTTGCATTTTCTACAGAAAGAGTGTTTCAGAACTGCTCAATCAAAAGTAAGGATATCTCAGTTACTTGAATGCACAGAACAGAAAGAAGTTTCACAGAATGCTTCTGTGTAGTTTTAATTTGAAGATATTACTTTTTCCGCTATACACCTCTTAGCGCTCCGAAGGTCCACTTGCGTTTTCTACATAAAGTGTGTTTCAGAACTGCTCAATCAAAAGTAAGGTTCAACTCTTTTACTTGAATGCACAGAACAGAAAGAAGTTTCACAGATTGCTTCTGTGTAGTTTTTGTTTGAAGATATTCCCTTTTCTACTATGGGCCTCTTAGCGCCATGAATGTCCACTTTCATTTTCTACAGAAAGTGTGTTTGAGAACTGTTCAATCAAAATTAAGGTTCAACTGTGTTAGTTTAAAGAACAGAACCGTAAGAAGTGTCACAGATTGCTTCTGTGTAGTTTTTATTTGAAGGTATTCCTTTTTCCACCATAGGCCTCTTAGCTCCCTGAATGTCCACTTGCATTTTCTACAGAAAGGGTGTTTCAGAACTGCTCAATCAAAAGTAAGGTTGAACTCTGTTAGTTGAATGCACAGAACTGTAAGAAGATTCACAGATAGCTTCTTGTAGTTTTTATTTGAACATACACCTTTTTCAACTATAGGCCTCTTAGCGCCCTGAATGTTCACTTGCATTTTCAGCAGAAAGAGTGTTTCATAACTGCTCAATATAAACTAAGGTTCAACTCTGTTAGTTGAATGCACAGAACAGTAAGAAGTTTCACAGATTCCTTCTGTGTAGTTTTTATTTGAACATATTCATTTTTCCGCTGTAGGCCTCTTAGCGCCCTGAATGTTCACTTGCATTTTCTACAGAAAGAGTGTTTCAGAACTGCTCAATAATAACTAAGGTTCAACTCGGTTAGTTGAATGCACAGAACTGTAAGAAGTTTCACAGATTGCTTCTGTGTGGTTTTTATTTGAAGATATCCCTTTTCCCACTATGGGCCTCTCAGCGCCCTGAATGTCCACTTGCATTTTCTACAGAAAGAGTGTTTCAGAACTGCTCAATAAAAACTACAATTCAACTATGTTAGTTGAATGCACAGAACATTACGAAGTTTCGCAGATTGCTTCTGTGCAGTTTTTATTTGAAAATATTCCTTTTTCCACTCTAGGCCTCTTAGCTCCCTGAATGTCCAGTTGCATTTTCTATAGAAAGGGTGTTTCAGCAGTGCTCAATCAAAAGTAAGGTTCAACTCTGTTAAACGAATGCAAAGAACAGAAAGAAGTTTCACAGAATGATTCTGTGTAGTTTCTATTTGAAGGTATTACCTTTTCCGCTATAGGCCTCCTAGCGCTCCCAAGGTCTACTTGCATTTTCTACAGAAAGAGGGTTTCAGAACTTCTCAATCAAAAGTAAGGTTCAACTCCGTTAGTTGAATGCACAGAACAGAGAGAAGTTTCACAGATAGATTCTGTGTAGTTTTTATGTGAACTTTTTTCTTTTGGAACTATAGTCCTCTTAGCGCCCTGAATGTTCGCTTGTATTTTCTACGGAAAGAGTGTTTCAGAACTGCTCAATCAAAACTGAGGTTCAACTCTGTTAGTTGAATGCACAGAACAGTAAGAAGTTTCACAGATTACTTCTGTGCAGTTTTTATTTGAAAATATTCCTTTTCCACTATAGGCCTCTTAGCGCCCTGAATGTTCACTTGCATTTCCTACAGAAAGAATGTTTCAGAACTGCTCAATAATAACTAAGGTTCAACTCTGTTAGTTGAATGCACAGAACAGTAAGAAGTTTCACAGATTGCTTCTGTGTGGTTTTTATTTGAAGATATTCCTTTTCCCACTATAGGCCTCTCAGCGCCCTGAATGTCCACTTGCATTTTCTACAGAAAGAGTGTTTCAGAACTGCTCAATAAAAACTACCGTTCAACCATGTTAGTTGAATGCAGAGAACAGAAAGAAGTTTCGCAGATTGCTTCTGTGCAGTTTTTATTTGAAAATATTCCTTTTTCCACTATAGGCCTCTTAGCTCCCTGAATGTCCAATTGCATTTTCTATAGAAAGGGTTTTTCAGAAGTGCTCAATCAAAAGTAATGTTCAACTCTGTTAGATGAAAGCAAAGAACAGAAAGAAGTTTCACAGAATGCTTCTGTGTAGTTTGTATGTGAAGGTATTACTTTTTCCGCTATAGGCCTCTTAGCGCTCCAAGAGTCCACTTGCATTTTCTACAGGAAGAGTGTTTCAGAAATTCTCAATCAAAAGTAAGGTTCAACTCCGTTAGTTGAATGCACAGAACAGAGAGAAGTTTCACAGATAGCTTCTGTGTAGTTTTTATGTGAACTTTTTCCTTTTTCCACTATAGGCCTCTTAGCGCCCTGAATGTTCACTTGCATTTTCTACAGAAAGAGTGTTTCAGAACTGTTCAATCAAAATTAAGGTTCAACTGTGTTAGTTTAAAGAACAGAACCGTAAGAAGTTTCACAGATTTTTTCTGTGTAGTTTTTTTTGAAGGTATTCCTTTTTCCATCATAGGCCTCTTAGCGCCCTGAATGTCCACTTGCATTTTCTACAGAAAGAGTGTTTCATAACGGCTCAATAAAAACCACCGTTCAACTATGTTAGTTGAATGCACAGAACAGAAAGAAGTCTCACAGATTGCTTCTTTGTAGTTTTGGTTTGAAGATATTCCCTTTTCCACAGTACGCCTTTTAGCGCCATGAATGTCCACTTGCATTTTGTACAGAAAGAGTGTTTCAGAACTGTTCAATCAAAATTAAGGTTCAACTGTGCTAGTTTAAAGAACAGAACCGTAAGAAGTTTCACAGATTGCTTCTGTGTAGTTTTTATTTGAAGGTATGACTTTTTCCACCATAGGCCTCTTACCGCCCTGAATGTCCACTTGCATTTTCTACAGAAAGGGTGTTTCAGAACTGCTCAATCAAAAGTAAGGTTGAACTCCGTTAGTTGAATGCACAGAACTGTAAGAAGTTTCACAGATAGCTTCTTTGTAGTTTTTATTTGAACATATACCTTTTTCAACTACAGGCATCTTAGCGCCATGAATGTCCACTTGCATTTTCTGCAGAAAGAGTGTTTCAGAACTGCTCAATAATAACTAAGTTCAACTGTGTTAGTTGAATGCACAAAACAGTGAGAAGTTTCACAGATTGCTTCTGTGTAGTTTTTATTTGAACATATTCCCTTTTCCACTATAGGCTTCTATGCGCCCTGAATGTTCTCTTGCATTTTCTACAGAAAGAGTGTTTCAGAACTGCTCAATAATAACTAAGGTTCAACTCTGTTAGTTGAGTGCACAGAACAGTAAGAAATTTCACAGATTGCTCTGTGTGGTTTTTATTTGAAGGTATTCCTTTTTCCACCATAGGACTCTTAGCGCCCTGAATGTCCACTTGCATTTACTACAGAAAGGGTTTTTCAGAACTACTCAATCAAACTAAGGTTGAACTCTGTTAGTTGAATGCACAGAACTGTAGGAAGTTTCACAGATAGCTTCTTTGTAGTTTTTATATGAACATATACTTTTTCAACTATAGGCCTCTTTGCGCCCTGAATGTTCACTTGCATTTTCTGCAGAAAGAGTGTTTCATAACTGCTCAATATAAACTAAGGTTCAACTCTGTTAGTTGAATGCACAGAACAGTAAGAAGTTTCACAGATTGCTTCTGTGTGGTTTTTATTTGAAGATATTCCTTTTCTCACTATAGGCCTCTCAGCGCCCTGAATGTCCACTTGCATTTTCTTCAGAAAGTGTGTTTCAGAACTGCTCAGTAAAAACTACCGTTCAACTATGTTAGTTGAATGCACAGAACAGTAAGAAGTTTCGCAGATTGCTTCTGTGCAGTTTTTATTTGAAAATATTCCTTTTTCCACTATAGGCCTCTTAGTTCCCTGAATGTAAAATTGCATTTTCTATAGAAAGGGTGTTTCAGAAGTGCTCAATCAAAAGTAAGGTTCAACTCTGTTTGATGAATGCAAAGAACAGTAAGAAGTTACACAGAAAGCTTCTGTGTAGTTTGTATTTGATGGTATTACTTTTTCCGCTATAGGCCTCTTAGTGCTATGAATGTCCACTTGCATTTACTACAGAAAGAGTGTTTCAGAACTTCTCAATCAAAAGTAATTTTCAACTCTGTTGGTTGAATGCACAGAACAGAGAGAAGTTTCACAGATAGCTTCTGTGTAGATTTTATGTGAACTTTTTCCTTTTTCCACTATAGTCCTCTTAGCGCCCTGAATGTCCAGTTATATTTTCTACAGAAAGAGTGTTTCAGAACTGCTCAATCAAAACTGAGGTTCAACTCTTTTAGTTTAATGCACAGAACAGAGAGATGTTTCACAGATATCTTCTGTGTAGTTTTTATTTGAACATAATCCTTTTTCCATTATAGGCCTCTTAGCGCCCTGAATGATCACTTGTATTTTCTTATGAAAGAGTGTTTCAGAACTGCTCAATCAAAACTAAGGTTCTACTATGTTAGTTGAATGCACAGAAAAGAAAGAATTTTCACAGATTGCTTCTTCTAGTTTTTGTTTGAAGATATTCCCTTTTCCACTATAGGCCTCTTAGCGCCATGAATGTCCACTTGCATTTTCTACAGAAGGAGTGTTTCAGAACTGTTCAATCAAAATTAAGGTTCAACTGTGTTAGCTTAAAGAACAGAACCGTAAGAAGTTTCACAGATTGCTTCTGTGTAGTTTTTATTTGAAGGTATTCCTTTTTCCACTATAGGCCTCTTAGCGCCCTGAAGGTCCACTTGCATTTTCTACAGAAAGGGTGTTTCTGAACTGCTCAATCAAAAGTAAGGTTGAACTCTGTTAGTTGTAAGCACAGAACTGTAAGAAGTTTCACAGATAGCTTCTTTGTAGTTTTTATTTGAACATATACCTTTTTCAACTATAGGCCTCTTAGCGCCCTGAATGTTCACTTGAATTTTCTGCAGAAAGATTGTTTCATAACTGCTCAATATAAACTAAGGTTCAACTCTGTTAGTTGAATGCACAGAACAGTAAGAAGTTTCACAGATTGCTTCTGTGTAGTTTTTATGTGAACATATTCATTTTTCCGCTATAGGCCTCTTAGCGCCCTGAATGTTCACTTGCATTTTCTACAGAAAGAGTGTTTCAGAACTGCTCAATAATAACTAAGGTTCAACTCTGTTAGTTGAATGCACAGAACAGTAAGAAGTTTCACAGATTGCTTCTGTGTGGTTTTTATTTGAAGATATTCCTTTTACCACTATAGGCCTCTAAGCGCCCTGAATGTCCACTTGCATTTTCTTCAGAAAGTGTGTTTCAGAACTGCCCAGTAAAAACTACCGTTCAACTATGTTAGTTGAATGCACAGAACAGTAAGAAGTTTCGCAGATTGCTTCTGTGCAGTTTTTATTTGAAAATATTCCTTTTTCCACTATAGGCCTCTTAGCTCCCTGAATGTCCAATTGCATTTTCTACAGAAAGAGTGTTTCAGAACTTCTCAATCAAAAGTAAGGTTCAACTCGGTTAGTTGAATGCACAGAACAGAGAGAAGTTTCACAGATTGCTTCTGTGTAGTTTTTATGTGAACTTTTTCCTTTTTCCACTATAGTCCTCTTAGCGCCCTGAATGTCCACTTGTATTTTCTACAGAAAGAGTGTTTCAGAACTGCTCAATCAAAACTAAGGTTCAAATCTGTTAGTTGAATGCACAGAACAGAGAGTAGTTTCACAGATATCTTCTGTGTAGTTTTTATTTGAACTTATTCCTTTTTCCACTATAGGCCTCTTAGCGCCCTGAATCTCCACATGTATTTTCTACAGAAAGAGTGTTCCAGAACTGCTCAATCAAAACTAAGGTTCAACTCTGTTAGTTGAATGCACAGGACAGTAAGAAGTTTCACAGATTTCTTCTGTGCAGTTTTTATTTGAAAATATACCTTTTCCACTATAGGCCACTTAGCGCCCTGAATGTCCAATGGCATTTTCTACAGAAAGAGTGTTTCAGAACTGCTCAATCAAAAGTAAGGTTCAACTCTGTTAGTTGAATGCACAGAAAGAAAGAAGTTTCACAGAATGCTTCTGTGTAGTTTTTATTTGAAAATATTACTTTTTCCGCTATAGGCCTCTTAGCGCTCCGAAGGTCCACTTGCATTTTCTACAGAAAGAGTGTTTCAGAACTGCTCAATCAAAAGTAAGGTTCAACTCTGTTAGTTGAATGCACAGAACAGAAAGAAGTTTCACAGATCGCTTCTTTGTAGTTTTTGTTTGAAGATATTCCCTTTTCCACTATAGGCCTCTTAGCGCCATGAATGTCCACTTGAATTTTCAACAGAAAGAGTGTTTCAGAACTGTTCAATCAAAATTAAGCTTCAACTGTGTTAGTTTAAAGAACAGAACCGTAAGAAGTTCACAGATTGCTTCTGTGTAGTTTTTATATGAAGGTATTCCTTTTTCCACCATAGGCTTCTTAGCGCCCTGAATGTCCACTTGCATTTATTACATAAAGGGTGTTTCAGAACTGCTCAATCAAATGTAAGGTTGAACTCTCTTAGTTGAATGCACAGAACTGTAAGTAGTTTCACAGATAGCTTCTTTGTAGTTTTTATTTGAAAGTATTCCTTTTTCCACTATAGGCCTCTTAGAGCCCTGAATGTCCAATTGCATTTTCTATAGAAAGGGTGTTACAGAAGTGCTCAATCAAAAGTAAGGTTCAACTCTGTTAGATGAATGCAAAGAACAGAAGAATTTTCACAGAATGCTTCTGTGTAGTTTTTGTTTCAAGATATTCCCTTTTCCACTACAGGCCTCTTAGCGCCATGAATGTCCACTTGCATTTTCTACAGAAAGTGTGTTTCAGAACTGTTCAATCAAAATTAAGGTTCAATTGTGATAGTTTAAAGAACAGAAACGTAAGAAGTTTCAGAGATTGCTTCTGTGTAGTTTTTATTTGAAGGTATGTCTTTTTCCACCATAGGCCTCTTACCGCCCTGAATGTCCACTTGCATTTTCTACAGAAAGGGTGTTTCAGAACTGCTCAATCAAAAGTAAGGTTGAACTCCGTTAGTTGAATGCACAGAACTGTTAGAAGTTTCACAGATAGCTTCTTTGTAGTTTTTATTTTAACATATACCTTCTTCAACTACAGGCCTCTTAGCGCCCTGAATGTTCACTTGCATTTTCTGCAGAAAGAGTGTTTCATAACTGCTCAATATAAATAAAGTTCAACTCTGTTAGTTGAATGCACAGAACAGTAAGAAGTTTCACAGATTTCTTCTGTGCAGTTTTAATTGAAAATATTCCTTTTCCACTATAGGCCTCTTAGGGCCCTGAATGTTCAATTGCATTTTCTACAGAAAGAGTGTTTCTGAACTGCTCAATCAAAAGTATGGTTAAACTCTGTTAATTGAATGCACAGAACAGAAGGAAGTTTCACAGAATGGTTCTGTGTAGTTTTTATTTGAAGATATTACTTTTTCCGCTATAGGCCTCTTAGCGCTCCAAGAGTCCACTTGCATTTTCTACAGAAAGAGTGTTTCAGAACTGCTCAATCAAAAGTAAGGTTCAACTCTGTTAGTTGAACGCACAGAACAGAAAGAAGTTTCACACATTGCTTCTGTGTAGTTGTTATTTGAACATATTCCTTTTTCCACTATAGGCCTCTTAGCGCCATGAATGTCCACTTGCATTTTCTACAGGAAGAGTTTCACAACTGCTCAATCAAAACGAAGGTTCAACTCTGTTAGTTGAAAGCACAGAACTGTAAGAAGTTTCACAGATTGCTTCTGTGTAGGTTTTATTTGAAGATATTCCTCTTTCCGCTAAAGGCCTCTTAGCGCTCCAAATGTACACTTGCATATTCTACAGAAAGACTGTTTCAGAGCTGCTCAATAAAAAGTAAGTTTCAAATCTGTTAGTTGAATGCACAGAACAGAGAGTAGTTTCACGGATAGATTCTGTGTAGTTTTTATTTGAACGTATTCCTTTTTCCACTACAGGCCTCTCAGCGCCCTGAATGTCCACTTGCATTTCCTACAGAAAGAGTGATTCAGAACTGCTCAATCAAAAGTAAGGTTCAAATGTGTTAGTTGAATGCACAGAACAGAAAGAAGTTTCACAGAATGTTTCTGTGTAGTTTTTATTTGAAGATATTCCTTTTCCTGCTATAGGCCTCTCAGCGCTCCGAACGTCCACTGGTATTTTCTACAGAAAGAGTGTTTAAAAACTGCTCAATCAAAAGTAAGGTTCTACTCTGTTAGTTGAATGCACAGAACAGTAATAAGTTTCACAGATTGCTTCTGTGTAGTTTTTATATAAACATATTCCTTTTTCCACTATAGGCCTCTTAGTGCCCTGAATGATCACTTGCATTTGCTACAGAAAGAGTGTTTCAGAACTGCTCAATCCTAAGTAAGGTTCAACTCAGTTAGTTGAATGCACAGAACAGAAAATGTTTCACAGAATGGTTCTCCGTAGCGTCTATTTGAAGATATTCCTTTTTCCGCTATAGGTCTCTTAGCGCTCCGAATGTCCACCTGGATTTTCTACATAAAAGGTGTTTCAGAACTGGTCAATCAAAAGTAAGGTTCAACTCTGTTAGTTGAATGCACAGAACAGTATGAAGTTTCACAGATAGCTTCTCTATAGTTATTATTTGAACTTATTCCTTTTTCCACTATAGGCCTCTTAGCACCCTGAATGTCCGATTGCATTTTCTACAGAAAGAGTGTTTCGGTACTGCTCAATCAAAAGTAAGGTTCAAATCTGATAGTAGAAAGCACAGAAAAGTAAGAAGTTTCACAGATTGCTTCTTTGTAGTTTTTATTTGAAGATATTCCTTTTTCCTCTATAGGCCTCTTAGCTCTCCGAATGTCCACTTTCATTTTCTACAGAAAGAGTGTTTCAGAACTGTTCAATCAAAAGTAAGGTTCAACTCTTTTAGTTGAATGCACAGAACAGAATGTAGTTTCACAGATTGCTTCTGTGTAGTTTTTATTTGAACATATTCATTTTTCCGCTATAGTCCTTATAGCGCCCTGAATTTCCACTTGAATTTTCTACAGAAAGAGTGTTTCTGAACTGCTCAATCAAAACTAAGGTTCAACTCTGTCAGTTGAATGCACAGAACAGTAAGAAGTTTCACAGATTGCTTCTGTGTAGTTTTTATTTGAAGATATTCCTTTTTCCACTATAGGCCTCTTAGCGTGCTGAATGTCCACTTGCATTTTCTACAGAAAGAGTGTTGCAGAACTGCTCAATCAAAACTAAGGTTCAACTCTGTTAGTTGAATGCACAGAACAGAAAGAAGTCTCACAGATTGCTTCTGTGTAGTTCTTGTTTGAAGATAATCCTTTTTCCACTACAGGCCTCTTAGCGCCATGAATGTCCACTTGCATTTTCTACAGAAATAGTGTCTCAGAACTGCTCAATCAAAATTAAGTTTCAACTATGTTCGTTGAAAGAACAGAACAGTAAGAAGTTTCACAGATTGCTTCCGGGTAGTTTTTATTTGAAGATTGTCCTTTTTCCACCATAGGCCTCTTAGCGCCCTGAATGTCCACTTGTATTTTCTACAGAAAGTGTTTTTCTGAACCACTCAATCAAAAGTAAGGTTCATGTCTGTTAGTTGAATGCACAGAACAGTAAAAAGTTTCACAGATTGCTTCTGTGTAGTTTTTATTTGAAGATATTACTTTTTCCACTACAGGCCTCTTAGCGCCCAGAATATCCACTTTCATTTTCTACACAAAGAGTGTTTCAGAACTGCTCAATCAAAACTAAGGTTCAAGTCTGTCAGTTGAATGCACAGAACAGTAAGAAGTTTTAAAGATTGCTTCTGTGTAGTTTTCATTTGAAGATATTCCTTTTTCCACCATAGGCCTCTTAGCGCCCTGAAGGTCCACATGCATTTTCTACAGAAAGAGTGTTTCAAAACCGCTCAAT
The DNA here is from genome assembly GCF_006542625.1 of Nomascus leucogenys. Lineage (NCBI taxonomy): Eukaryota > Metazoa > Chordata > Mammalia > Primates > Hylobatidae > Nomascus > Nomascus leucogenys. Next base: position 16,141 of record NW_022096486.1, read on the forward strand.
CAAATCTAAGGTTCAAATCTGTTATTTGAATGCACAGAACAGAAAGTAGTTTCACAGAATGCTTCTGTGTAGTTTTTATTTGAAGATATTCCTTTTTCCACTATAGGCCTCTTAGCGCTCCGAATGTCCACTTGTATTTTCTAGAGAAAGGGTGTTTCAGAACTGTTCAATCAAAAGTAAGGTTCAACTCTGTTAGCTGAATGCACAGATCAGAAAGAAGTTTCAGAGATTGCTTCTGTGTAGTTTTTATTTGAACATATTTATTTTTGCGCTATAGGCCTCATAGCGCCCTGATTTTCCTCTTGCATTTTCTACAGAAAGAGTGTTTCAGAACTGCTCAATCAAAAGTAAGGTTCAACTCTGTTAGTTGTATCCACAGAACAGAAAATAGTTTCACAGATACCTTCAGTGTAGTTTTTATTTGAAGATATTCCTTTTTCCACTATTGGCCTCTTACAGCCCTGAATGTCCACTTGCATTTTCTACAGAAAGAGTGTTTCAGAACTGCTCAATCAAAACTAAGGTTCAACTCTGTCAGTTGAAATCACAGAACAGTAAGAAGTTTCACAGATTGCTTCTGTGTAGTTTTTATTTGAAGATATTCCTTTTTCCACCTTAGGCCTCTTAGCGCCCTGAATGTCCACATGCATTTTCTACAGAAAGAGTGTTTCAGAACTGCTCAATCAAAAGTAAGGTTCAACTCTGTTAGTTGAACGCACAGAACAGAAAGAAGTTTCACACATTGCTTCTGTGTAGTTGTTATTTGAACATATTCCTTTTTCCACTATAGGCCTCTTAGCGCCATGAATGTCCACTTGCATTTTCTACAGGAAGAGTTTCACAACTGCTCAATCAAAACGAAGGTTCAACTCTGTTAGTTGAAAGCACAGAACTGTAAGAAGTTTCACAGATTGCTTCTGTGTAGGTTTTATTTGAAAATATTCCTCTTTCCGCTAAAGGCCTCTTAGCGCTCCAAATGTACACTTGCATATTCTACAGAAAGACTGTTTCAGAGCTGCTCAATAAAAAGTAAGTTTCAAATCTGTTAGTTGAATGCACAGAACAGAGAGTAGTTTCACGGATAGATTCTGTGTAGTTTTTATTTGAACGTATTCCTTTTTCCACTACAGGCCTCTCAGCGCCCTGAATGTCCACTTGCATTTCCTACAGAAAGAGTGATTCAGAACTGCTCAATCAAAAGTAAGGTTCAAATGTGTTAGTTGAATGCACAGAACAGAAAGAAGTTTCACAGAATGTTTCTGTGTAGTTTTTATTTGAAGATATTCCTTTTCCTGCTATAGGCCTCTCAGCGCTCCGAACGTCCACTGGTATTTTCTACAGAAAGAGTGTTTAAAAACTGCTCAATCAAAAGTAAGGTTCTACTCTGTTAGTTGAATGCACAGAACAGTAATAAGTTTCACAGATTGCTTCTGTGTAGTTTTTATATAAACATATTCCTTTTTCCACTATAGGCCTCTTAGTGCCCTGAATGATCACTTGCATTTGCTACAGAAAGAGTGTTTCAGAACTGCTCAATCCTAAGTAAGGTTCAACTCAGTTAGTTGAATGCACAGAACAGAAAATGTTTCACAGAATGGTTCTCCGTAGCGTCTATTTGAAGATATTCCTTTTTCCGCTATAGGTCTCTTAGCGCTCCGAATGTCCACCTGGATTTTCTACATAAAAGGTGTTTCAGAACTGGTCAATCAAAAGTAAGGTTCAACTCTGTTAGTTGAATGCACAGAACAGTATGAAGTTTCACAGATAGCTTCTCTATAGTTATTATTTGAACTTATTCCTTTTTCCACTATAGGCCTCTTAGCACCCTGAATGTCCGATTGCATTTTCTACAGAAAGAGTGTTTCGGTACTGCTCAATCAAAAGTAAGGTTCAAATCTGATAGTAGAAAGCACAGAAAAGTAAGAAGTTTCACAGATTGCTTCTTTGTAGTTTTTATTTGAAGATATTCCTTTTTCCTCTATAGGCCTCTTAGCTCTCCGAATGTCCACTTTCATTTTCTACAGAAAGAGTGTTTCAGAACTGTTCAATCAAAAGTAAGGTTCAACTCTTTTAGTTGAATGCACAGAACAGAATGTAGTTTCACAGATTGCTTCTGTGTAGTTTTTATTTGAACATATTCATTTTTCCGCTATAGTCCTTATAGCGCCCTGAATTTCCACTTGAATTTTCTACAGAAAGAGTGTTTCTGAACTGCTCAATCAAAACTAAGGTTCAACTCTGTCAGTTGAATGCACAGAACAGTAAGAAGTTTCACAGATTGCTTCTGTGTAGTTTTTATTTGAAGATATTCCTTTTTCCACTATAGGCCTCTTAGCGTGCTGAATGTCCACTTGCATTTTCTACAGAAAGAGTGTTGCAGAACTGCTCAATCAAAACTAAGGTTCAACTCTGTTAGTTGAATGCACAGAACAGAAAGAAGTCTCACAGATTGCTTCTGTGTAGTTCTTGTTTGAAGATAATCCTTTTTCCACTACAGGCCTCTTAGCGCCATGAATGTCCACTTGCATTTTCTACAGAAATAGTGTCTCAGAACTGCTCAATCAAAATTAAGTTTCAACTATGTTCGTTGAAAGAACAGAACAGTAAGAAGTTTCACAGATTGCTTCCGGGTAGTTTTTATTTGAAGATTGTCCTTTTTCCACCATAGGCCTCTTAGCGCCCTGAATGTCCACTTGTATTTTCTACAGAAAGTGTTTTTCTGAACCACTCAATCAAAAGTAAGGTTCATGTCTGTTAGTTGAATGCACAGAACAGTAAAAAGTTTCACAGATTGCTTCTGTGTAGTTTTTATTTGAAGATATTAATTTTTCCACTACAGGCCTCTTAGCGCCCAGAATATCCACTTTCATTTTCTACACAAAGAGTGTTTCAGAACTGCTCAATCAAAACTAAGGTTCAAGTCTGTCAGTTGAATGCACAGAACAGTAAGAAGTTTTAAAGATTGCTTCTGTGTAGTTTTCATTTGAAGATATTCCTTTTTCCACCATAGGCCTCTTAGCGCCCTGAAGGTCCACATGCATTTTCTACAGAAAGAGTGTTTCAAAACCGCTCAATCAAATCTAAGGTTCAAATCTGTTATTTGAATGCACAGAACAGAAAGTAGTTTCACAGAATGCTTCTGTGTAGTTTTTATTTGAAGATATTCCTTTTTCCACTATAGGCCTCTTAGCGCTCCGAATGTCCACTTGTATTTTCTAGAGAAAGGGTGTTTCAGAACTGTTCAATCAAAAGTAAGGTTCAACTCTGTTAGCTGAATGCACAGATCAGAAAGAAGTTTCAGAGATTGCTTCTGTGTAGTTTTTATTTGAACATATTTATTTTTGCGCTATAGGCCTCATAGCGCCCTGATTTTCCTCTTGCATTTTCTACAGAAAGAGTGTTTCAGAACTGCTCAATCAAAAGTAAGGTTCAACTCTGTTAGTTGTATCCACAGAACAGAAAATAGTTTCACAGATACCTTCAGTGTAGTTTTTATTTGAAGATATTCCTTTTTCCACTATTGGCCTCTTACAGCCCTGAATGTCCACTTGCATTTTCTACAGAAAGAGTGTTTCAGAGCTGCTCAATCAAAACTAAGGTTCAACTCTGTCAGTTGAAATCACAGAACAGTAAGAAGTTTCACAGATTGCTTCTGTGTAGTTTTTATTTGAAGATATTCCTTTTTCCACCTTAGGCCTCTTAGCGCCCTGAATGTCCACATGCATTTTCTACAGAAAGAGTGTTTCAGAACTGCTCAATCAAAACTAAGGTTCAACTCTGTTTGTTGAATGCACAGAACAGAAAGAAGTTTCACAGAATGGTTCTGTGTAGTTTCTATTTGAAGATATTCCTTTTTCCACTAAAGGCCTCTTAGCGCCCTGAATGTCCACTTGCATTTTCTACAGAATGAGTGTTTCAGAACTGCTCAATCAAAACTAAGGTTCAACACTTTTAGCTGAATCCACAGAACAGTGAAAAGTTTCACAGATTGATTCTGTGTAGTTTTTATTTGAAGATATTCCTGTTTCAACTATAGGCCTCTTAGCGCCCTGAATGTCCACTTGCATTTTCTACAGAAAGAGTGTTTCACAACTGCTCAATCAAAACTAAGGTTCAACTCTGTCAGTTGAATGCACAGAACAGTAAGAAGTTTCACAGATTGTTTCTGTGTAGTTTTTATTTGAAGATATTCCTTTTTCCACTATAGGCCTCTTAGCGTGCTGAATGTCCACTTGCATTTTCTACAGAAAGAGTGTTGCAGAACTGCTCAATCAAAACTAAGGTTCAACACTGTTAGTTGAATGCACAGAACAGAAAGAAGTTTCACAGATTGCTTCTGTGTAGTTCTTGTTTGAAGATATTCCTTTTTCCACTACAGGCCTCTTAGCGCCATGAATGTCCACTTGCATTTTCTACAGAAATAGTGTCTCAGAACTGCTCAATCAAAATTAAGGTTCAACTATGTTCGTTGAAAGAACAGAACAGTAAGAAGTTTCACAGATTGCTTCCGGGTAGTTTTTATTTGAAGATATTCCTTTTTCCACTATAGGCCTCTTTGCGTGCTGAATGTCCACTTGCATTTTCTACAGAAAGTGGGTTGCAGAACTGCTCAATCAAACCTAAGGTTCAACTCTGTTAGTTGAATGCACAGAACAGAAAGAAGTTTCACAGATTGTTTCTGTGTAGTTCTTGTTTGAAGATATTCCTTTTTCCACTACAGGCCTCTTAGCGCCATGAATGTCCACTTGCATTTTCTACAGAAATAGTGTCTCAGAACTGCTCAATCAAAATTAAGGTTCAACTATGTTCAATGAAAGAACAGAACAGTAAGAAGTTTCACAGATTGCTTCCGGGTAGTTTTTATTTGTAGATTGTCCTTTTTCCAACATAGGCCTCTTAGCGCCCTGAATGTCCACTTGCATTTTCTACAGAAAGAGTTTTTCTGAACCACTCAATCAAAAGTAAGGTTCATGTCTGTTAGTTGAATGCACAGAACAGTAAGAAGTTTCACAGATTGCGTCTGTGTAGTTTTTATTTGAAGATATTACTTTTTCCACTATATTCATCTTAGCGCCCTGAATGTACACTTTCATTTTCTACACAAAGAGTGTTTAAGAACTGCTCAATCAAAACTAAGGTTCAAGTCTGTCAGTTGAATGCACAGAACAGTATGAAGTTTCAAAGATTGCTTCTGTGTAGTTTTCATTTGAAGATATTCCTTTTTCCAACATAGGCCTCTTAGCGCCCTGAAGGTCCACGTGCATTTTCTACAGAAAGAGTGTTTCAAAACCGCTCAATCAAATCTAAGGTTCAAATCAGTTATTTGAATGCACAGAACAGAAAGTAGTTTCACAGAATGCTTCTGTGTAGTTTTTATTTGAAGATATTCCTTTTTCCGCTATAGGCCTCTTAGCGCTCCGAATGTCCACTTGTATTTTCTACAGAAACGGTGTTTCAGAACTGTTCAATCAAAAGTAAGGTTGAACTCTGTTAGCTGAATGCACAGATCAGAAAGAAGTTTCACAGATTGCTTCTGTGTAGTTTTTATTTGAACATATTTATTTTTGTGCTATAGGCCTCATAGCGCCCTGATTCCACTTGCATTTTCTACAGAAAGTGTGTTTCAGAACTGCTCAATCAAAACTAACGTTCAACTCTGTTAGTTTAATGCACAGAACAGTAAGAAGTTTCGCAGATTGTTTCTGTGTAGTTTTTATTTGTAGATATTCCTATTTCCGCTATAGGCCCCTTAGCGCTCAGAATGTCCACTTGCATTTTCTACAGAAAGGGTGTTTCAGAACTGCTCAATCACAAGTAAGGTTCAACTCTGTTAGTTGAATGCACAGAACAGAAAGAAGTTTCACAGATAGGTTCTGAGTAGTTTCTAGTTGAACATATTCCTTTTTCCACTGTAGGCCTCTTAGCGCCCTGAATGTCCACTTGCATTTTCTACAGAAAGAGGGTTTCAGAAGTGCTCAATCAAAACTAAGGTTCAACCCTGTTAGTTGAATGCACAGAACGGAAAGAAGTTTCACAGATTGCTTCTGTGTAGTTCTTTTTTGAAGATATTCCTTTTTCCACTACAGGCCTCTTAGCGCCGTGAATGTCCACTTGCATTTTCTACAGAAATAGTGTCTCAGAACTGCTCAATCAAAATTAAGGTTCAAATATGTTCGTTGAAAGAACAGAACAGTAAGAAGTTTCACAGATTGCTTCCGGGTAGTTTTTATTTGAAGGTAGTCCTTTTTCAACCATAGGCCTCTTAGCGCCCTGAATGTCCACTTGCATAATCTACAGAAAGACTGTTTCAGAACTGCTCAATCAAAAGTAAGTTTCATATCTGTTAGCTGAATGCACGGAACAGAAAGGAGTTTCACAGAATGCTTTTGTGTAGTTTTTATTTGAAGATATTCCTTTTTGCGGTATAGGCCTCTTAACGCTCCGAACGTCTACTTGCATTTTCTACAGAAGGAGTGTTTCATAACTGCTCAATCAAATGTAAGGTTCTACTCTCTTAGTTGAATGCACAGAACAGAAAGAAGTTTCACAGATTGCTTCTGTGTAGTTTTTATGTGAACATATTCCTTTTTCCACTATAGGCCTCTTAGCGCCATGAATGTCCACATGCTTTTCCTACAGAAAGAGTGTTTCAGAACTGCTCAGTCAAAATTAAGGTTCAACAGGGTTAGTTGAAAGAACAGAACACCAAGAGGTTTCACAGATTTCTTCTGTGTTGTTTTTATTTGAAGATATTCCTTTTTCCACTATAGGCCTCTTAGCGCCCTGAATGTCCACTTGCATAATCTACAGAAAGACTGTTTCAGAACTGCTCAATCAAAAGTAAGTTTCAAATCTGTTAGCTGAATGCACGGAACAGAAAGGAGTTTCACAGAATGCTTTTGTGTAGTTTTTATTTGAAGATATTACTTTTTCCACTATAAGCATCTTAGCGCCCTGAATGTCCACTTTCATTTTCTACACAAAGAGTGTTTCAGAACTGCTCAATCAAAACTAAGGTTCAAGTCTGTCAGTTGAATGCACAGAACAGTAATAAGTTTCACAGATTGCTTCTGTGTAGTTTTCATTTGAAGATATTCCTTTTTCCACCATAGGCCTCTTAGCGCCCTGAAGGTCCACATGCATTTTCTACAGAAAGAGTGTTTCAAAACCGCTCAATCAAATCTAAGGTTCAAATCTGTTATTTGAATGCACAGAACAGAAAGTAGTTTCACAGAATGCTTCTGTGTAGTTTTTATTTGAACATATTTATTTTTGCGCTATAGGCCTCATAGCGCCCTGATTTTCCACTTGCATTTTCTACAGAAAGAGTGTTTCAGAACAGCTCAATCAAAACTAACGTTCAACTCTGTTAGTTTAATGCACAGAACAGTAAGAAGTTTCGCAGATTGTTTCTGTGTAGTTTTTATTTGTAGTTATTCCTTTTTCCGCTATAGGCCTCCTAGCACCTTTCATGTCCACTTGCATTTTCTACAGAAAGATTGTTTCAGAACTGCTCAATCAAAAGTAAGTTTCAATTCTCTTAGTTGAATGCTCACAACAGAAAGAAGTTTCACAGAATGATTCTGTGTAGTTTTTATTTGAAGTTATTCATTTTTCCGCTGTAGGCCTCTTAGCGCTCCGAAGGTCCACTTGCGTTTTATACAGAAAGAGAGTTTCAGAACTGCTCAATCAAAGGTAAGGTTCAACTCTGTTAGTTGTATGCACAGAACAGAAAGAAGTTTCACAGAATGATTCTGAGTAGTTTTTATTTGTATATATTCCTATTTCCGCTATAGGCCCCTTAGCGCTCAGAATGTCCACTTGCATTTTCTTCAGAAAGGGTGTTTCAGAACTGCTCAATCACAAGTAAGGTTCAACTCTGTAAGTTGAATGCACAGAACAGAAAGAAGTTTCACAGATAGGTTCTGAGTAGTTTTTAGTTGAACATATTCCTTTTTCCACTGTAGGCCTCTTAGCGCCCTGAATGTCCACTTGCATTTTCTACAGAAAGAGTGTTTCAGAACTGCTCAATCAAAACTAAGTTTCAACCCTGTTAGTTGAATGCACAGAACGGAAAGAAGTTTCACAGATTGCTTCTGTGTAGTTTTTATTTGAAAATATTCCTTTTTCAACCATAGGCCTCTTAGCGCCATGAATGTCCACTTGCATTTTCTACAGAAAGGGTGTTTCAGAACTGCTCAATCAATACTAAGGTTCAACTCTGTTAGTTGAAAGCACAGAACAGTAAGAAGTTTCACAGATTGCTTCTGTGTAGTTTTTATTTGATCATATTACTTTTTCGGCTGTAGGCCTCTTACCGCTGCGAATGTCCACTTGCATTTTCTACAGAAAGAGTGTTTCAGAACTGTTCAATCAAAAGTAAGGTTCAACTCTGTTAGTTGAATGCACAGAACAGAAAGAAGTTTCACAGATTGCTTCCGTGTAGTTTTTATTTGAACATATTCATTTTTCTGCTATAGGCCTCTTAGCGCCCTGAATTTCCACTTGCATTTTCTACTGAAAGAGTGTTTCAGAACTCCTCAATCAAAACTAAGTTTCAGCTCTGTTAGTTGAAAGCACAGAACAGTAAGAAGTTTCACAGATTGCTTCTCTGTAGTTTTTATTTGAAGATATTCCTTTATCCACCATAGGCCTCTTTGCGCCCTGAATGTCCACTTACATTTTCTACAGAAAGAGTGTTTCAGAACTGCTCAATCAAATGTAAGGTTCAACTCCGTTAGTTGAATACACAGAACAGAAAGAAGTTTCACAGAATGCTTCTGTGTAGTTTTTATATGAAGATATTCCTTTTTCCGCTATAGTCCTCTTAGCGCTCCGAGTGTCCACTTGCATTTTCAACAGAAAGAGTGTTTCAGAATTGTTCAATCAAAAGTAATTTTCAACTCTGTTAGTTGAATGCACAGAAGAGAAAGAAGTTTCACAGATTGCTTCTGTGTAGTTTTTATTTGAACATATTAATTTTTCCGCTATAGGCCTCTTAGCGCCCTGAAATTCCACTTGCAATTTCTACAGAAAGAGTGTTTCAAAACTGCTCAATCAAATCTAAGTTTCAACTCTGTTATTTGAATACACAGACCAGTAAGAAGTTTCACAGATTGCTTCTGTGTAGTTTTTATTTGAAGATATTCCTTTTTCCGCTATAGGACTCTTAGCGCTCCGAATGTCCACTTGCATTTTCTACAGAGAGACTGTTTCTGAACTGCTGAATCAAAAGTAAGGTTCAACACTGTTAGTTGAATGCACAGAAGAGAAAAAAGTTTCACAGAATGCTTCTGTGTGGTTTTTATTTAAAGATATTCCTTTTGCATTATAGGCGTCTTAGTACTCCGAATGTCAACTTGCAGTTTCTACAGAAAGAGTGTTTCAGAAATGCTCAATAAAAATTAAGCTTCAACTCTATTAGTTGAATGCACAGAACATAAAGAGTTTTCACAGAATGATTCTGTGTAGATTTTAATTGAAGATATTCCTTTCTCCGCTACAGGCCTCTTAGCGCTCCAACTGTCCACTTGCATTTTCTACAGAAAGAGTGTTTCAGAACTGCTCAATCAAATGTAAGGTTCAACTCTGTTAGTTGAATGCACAGAACAGAATGTAGTTTCACAGAATGCTTCTGTGTAGCTTTATTTGAATATATTCCTATTTCCGCTATGGGCCTCTTAGCACTCCGAATGTCCACATGCATTTTCTACAGAAAGAGTGTTTCAGAACTACACAATCAAAATTAAGGCTCAAATGTGTTAGTTGAAAGAACAGAACAGTAAGAAGTTTCACAGATTGCTTCTCTGTAGTTTTTATTTGAAGATATTCCTTTATCCACCATAGGCCTCTTAGCGCCCTGAATGTCCCCTTGCATTTTCTACAGAAAGAGTGTTTCACAACCGCTCAATCAAAAGTAAGTTTCAAATCTGTTAGTTGAATGCACAGAACAGAAAGAAGTTACAGAGAAAACTTCTGTGTAGTTTTTCTTTGAAGATATTCCTTTTTCCGCTATAGTCCACTTAGCGCTCCGAATGTCCACTAGCATTTTCTACAGAAAGAGTTTTTCAGAACTGTTCAATCAAAAGTAATGTTCAACTCTGTTAGTTGAATGCACAGAACAGAAGGAAGTCTCACAGATTGCTTCTGTGTAGTTTTTATTTGAACATATACATTTTTCCGCTATAGGCCTCTTAGCGCCCTCAATTTCCACTTGCATTTTCTACATAAAGAGTGTTTCAGAACTGCTCCATCAAAACTAAGGTTCAACTCTGTTAGTTGAATGCACAGAACAGAGAGAAGTTTCACAGATATCTTCTGTGTAGTTTTTATTTGAACTTATTCCTTTTTCCACTACAGGCCTCTTATCGCCCTGAATGTCCATTTGTATTTTCTACAGAAAGAGTGTTTCAGAACTGATCAATAATAACTAAGGTTCAACTCTGTTAGTTGAATGCACAGAACAGAGAGAAGTTTCACAGATTGCTTCTTTGTAGTTTTTGTTTGAAGATATTCCCTTTTCCACTATAGGCCTCATAGCGCCATGAATGTCCACTTGCATTTTATACAGAAAGAGTGTTTCAGTACTGTTCAATCAAAATTAAGGTTCAACTGTGTTAGTTTAAAGAACAGAACCGTAAGAAGTTTCACAGATTGCTTCTGTGTAGTTTTTATTGGAAGGTATTCCTTTTACCACCATAGGGCTCTTAGCGCCGTGAATGTCCACTTGCATTTTCTGCAGAAAGGGTGTTTCATAACTGCTCAATATAAACTAAGGTTCAACTCTGTTAGTTGAATGCACAGAACTGTAAGAAGTTTCACAGATTGCTTCTGTGTAGTTTTTATTTGAACATATTCATTTTTCCGCTTAGGCCTCTTAGCGCCCTGAATGTTCACTTGCATTTTTTACAGAAAGAGTGTTTCAGAACTTCTCAATCAAAAGTAAGGTTCAACTCCGTTAGTTGAATGCACAGAACAGAGAGAAGTTTCACAGATAGCTTCTGTGTAGTTTTTATGTGTACTTTTTCCTTTTTCCACTATAGGCCTCTTATCGCCCAGAATGTCCACTTGTATTTTCTACAGAAAGAGTGTTTCAGAACTGCTCAATCAATTCTAAGGTTCAACTCTGTTAGTTGAAAGCACAGAACAGAAAGAAGTTTCACAGATAGCTTCTTTGTAGTTTTTGTTTGAAGATATTCCCTTTTCCACTATAGGCCTCTTAGCGCCATGAATGTTCACTTGCATTTACTACAGAAAGAGTGTTTCATAACTGTTCAATCAAAATTAAGGTTCAACTGTGTTAGTTGAATGCACAGAACAGTAAGAAGTTTCACAGATTGCTTCTGTGTGGTTTTTATTTGAAGATATTCCTTTTCCCACTATAGGCCTCTCAGCGCCCTGAATGTCCACTTGCATTTCCTAGAGAAAGAGTGTTTCAGGACTGCTCAATAAAAACTACCGTTCAACTATGTTAGTTGAATGCACAGAACAGTAAGAAGTTTCGCAGATTACTTCTGTGCAGTTTTTATTTGAAAATATTCCTTTTTCCACTATAGGCCTCTTAGCTCCCTGAATGTCCAATAGCATTTTCTATAGAAAGGGTGTTTCAGAAGTGCTCAATCAAAAGTATGGTTCAACTCTGTTAGATGAATGCAAAGAACAGAAAGAAGTTTCACCGAATGCTTCTGCGTAGTTTGTATTTGAAGGTATTATTTTTCCGCTATAGGCCTCTTAGCGCTCCGAAGTTCCACTTGCATTTTCTACAGAAAGAGTGTTTCAGAACTTCTCAATCAAAAGTAAGGTTCAACTCCGTTAGTTGAATGCACAGAACAGAGAGAAGTTTCACAGATAGCTTCTGCGTAGTTTTTATGTGAAATTTTTCCTTTTTCCACTATAGTCCTCTTAGCGCCCTGAATGTCCACTTGTATTTTCTACAGAAAGAGTGTTTCATAACGGCTCAATCAAAACTGAGGTTCAACATTGTTAGTTGAATGCACAGAACAGTAAGGAGTTTCACAGATTTCTTCTGTGCATTGTTTATTTGAAAATATTCCTTTTCCACTATAGGCCTCTTAGCGCCCTGAATGTCCAATTGCATTTTCTACAGAAAGAGTGTTTCAGAACTGCTCAATCAAAAGTAAGGTTAAATTCTGTTAGTTGAATGCACAGAACAGAAAGAAGTTTCACAGAATGCTTCTGTGTAGTTTTTATTTTAAGATATTTCTTTTTCCGCTATAGGCCTCTTAGCGCTCCGAAAGTCCACTTGCATTTTCTACAGAAAGTGTGTTTCAGAATTGCTCAATCAAAAGTAAGGTTCAACTCTGTTAGTTGAATGCACAGAACAGAAAGATGTTTCACAGATTACTTCTGTGTGGTTTTTGTTTGAAGGTATTACGTTTTCTAATATGGGCCTCTTAGCGCCATGAATGTCCACTTGCATTTTCTACAGAAAGAGTGTTTCAGAACTGCTCAATCAAAACTAAGGTTCAACTCTGTTAGTTGAATGCACAGAACAGAGAGAAGTTTCACAGATATCTTCTGTGTGGTTTAAATGAACTTATTCTTTTTTCCACTATAGGCCTCTTAGCGCCCTGAATGACCTCTTGCATTTTCTACAGAAAGAGTGTTTCAGAACTGCTCAATCAAAACTAAGGTTCAACTCTGTTAGTTGAATGCACAGAACAGAAAGAAGTTTCACAGATTGATTCCTTGTAGTTTTTGTTTGAAGATATTCCCTTTTCCACTATAGGACACTTAGCGCCATGAATGTCCACTTGCATTTTCTACAGAAAGAGTGTTTCAGAACTGTTCAATAAAAATTAAGGTTCAACTGTGTTACTTTAAAGAACAGAACCGTAAGAAGTTTCACATATTGCTTCTGTGTAGTTTTTGTTTGAAGGTGATCCTTTTTCCACCAAAGGCCTCTTAGCGCCCTGAATGCCCACTTGTATTTTCTACAGAAAGGGGGTTTCAGAACTGCTCAATCAAAAGTAAGGTTGAACTCTGTCAGTTGAATGCACAGAACTGTAAGAAGTTTCACAGATAGCTTCTTTGTAGTTTTTATTTAAACATGTACCTTTTCAAGTATAGACCTCTTAGCGCAATGAATGTTTACTTGCATTTTCTGCAGAAAGAGTGTTTCATAACTGCTCAATATAAACTAAGGTTCAACTCTGTTAGTTGAATGCACAGAACAGTAAGAAGTTTCACAGATTGCTTCTGTGTAGTTTTTATTTGAACATATTCATTTTTCCGCTATAGGCCTATTAGCGCCCTGAATGTTCACTGGCATTTTCTACAGAAAGAGTGTTTCAGAACTGCTTAATAATGACTAAGGTACAACTCTGTTAGTTGGATGCACAGAACAGTAAGAATTTTCACAGATTGCTTCAGTGTGGTTTTTAGTTGAAGATATTCCTTTTCTCACAATAGGCCTCTCAGCGCCCTGAATGTCCACTTGCATTTTCTACAGAAAGATTGTTTCAGAACTGCTCAATAAAAACTACCGTTCAACTATGTTAGTTAAATGCACAGAACAGTAAGAAGTTTCGCAGATTACGTCTGTGCAGTTTTTATTTGAAAATATTCCTTTTTCCACTATAGGCCTCTTAGCTCCCTGAATGTCCAATAGCATTTTCTATAGAAAGGGTGTTTCAGAAGTGCTCAATCAAAAGTAAGGTTCAACTCTGTTAGATGAATTCAAAGAACAGAAAGAAGTTTCACAGAATGCTTCTGTGCAGTTTGTCTTTGAAGGTATTACTTTTTCCGCTATAGGCCTCTTAGCGCTCCGAAGGTCCACTTGCATTTTCTACAGAAAGTGTGTTTCAGAACTTCTCAAAAGTAAGGTTCAAGTCCGTTAGTTTAATGCACAGAACAGTGAGAAGTTTCACAGATAGCTTCTGTGTAGTTTTTATGTGAAATTTTTCCTTTTTCCACTATAGTCCCCTTAGCGCCCTGAATGTCCAATTGTATTTTCTACAGAAAGAGTGTTTCAGAACTACTCAATCAAAACTGAGGTTCAACACTGTTAGTTGAATGCACAGAACAGTAAGAAGTTTCACGGATTTCTTCCGTGCAGTGTTTATTTGAAAATATACATTTTCCACTATAGGCTTCTTAGCGCCCTGAATGTCGAATTGCATTTTCTACAGAAAGAGTGTTTCAGAACTGCTCAATCAAAAGTAACGTTAAACTCTGTTAGTTGAATGCACAGAACAGAAAGAAGTTTCACAGAATGCTTCTGTGTAGTTTTTATTTGAAGATATTACTTTTTCCGCTATAGGCCTCTTACGCACCGAATGTCCACTTGCATATTCTAAACAAAGAGTGTTCAGAACTGCTCAATCAAAAGTAAGGTTCAACTCTGTTAGTTGAATGCACAGAACAGAAAGAAGTTTCACAGATAGCTTCTGTGTAGTTTTTATGTGAACATTTTCCTTTTTCCACTATAGTCCTCTTAGCGCCCTGAATGTCCACTTGTATTTTCTACAGAAAGAGTGTTTCAGATCTGCTCAATCAAAGCTGTGGTTCAACACTGTTAGTTGAATGCACGGAACCATAAGAAGTTTAACAGATTTCTTCTGTGCGGTTTTTATTTGAAAATATTCCTTTTCCACTATAGGCCTCTTAGCGCCCTGAATGTCCAATTGCATTTTCTACAGAAAGAGTGTTTCAGAACTGCTCAATCAAAAGTAAGATTAAACTCTGTTAGTTGAATGCACAGAACAGAAAGAAGTTTCAGAGAATGCTTCTGTGTAGTTTTTATTTGAAGATATTTCTTTTTCCGCTATAGGCCTCTTAGCGCCCTGAATGTCCAATTGCATTTTCTACAGAAAGAGTGTTTCAGAACTTCTCAATCAAAACTAAGGTTCAACTCTGTTAGTTGAATGCACAGAACAGAGAGAAGTTTCACAGATAGCTTCTGTGTAGTTTTTATGTGAACTTTTTCCTTTTTCCACTATAGTCCTCTTAGCTCCCTGAATGTCCACTTGTATTTCCTACAGAAAGAGTGTTTCAGAACTGCTCAATCAAAACTGAGGTTCAACTCTGTTAGTTGAATGCACAGAACAGTAAGAAGTTTCACAGATTTCTTCTGTGCAGTTTTTATTTGAAAATATTCCTCTTCCACTATAGGCCTCTTAGCGCAGTGAATGTCCAATTGCATTTTCTACAGAAAGAGTGTTTCAGAACTGCTCAATCAAAAGTAAGGTTAAACTCTGTTAGTTGAATGCACAGAACAGAAAGAAGTTTCACAGAATGCTTACGTGTAGTTTTTATTTGAAGATATTACATTTTCAGCAGCAGGCCTCTTAGCGCTCCGAAGGTCCACTTGCATTTTATACAGAAAGAGTGTTTCAGAACTGCTCAATCAAAAGTCAGGTTCAATTCTGTTACTTGAATGCACAGAACAGAAAGAAGTTACAGAGAAAACTTCTGTGTAGTTTTTCTTTGAAGATATTCCTTTTTCCGCTATAGTCCACTTAGCGCTCCGAATGTCCACTAGCATTTTCTACAGAAAGAGTTTTTCAGAACTGTTCAATCAAAAGTAATGTTCAACTCTGTTAGTTGAATGCACAGAACAGAAGGAAGTCTCACAGATTGCTTCTGTGTAGTTTTTATTTGAACATATACATTTTTCCGCTATAGGCCTCTTAGCGCCCTCAATTTCCACTTGCATTTTCTACATAAAGAGTGTTTCAGAACTGCTCCATCAAAACTAAGGTTCAACTCTGTTAGTTGAATGCACAGAACAGAGAGAAGTTTCACAGATATCTTCTGTGTAGTTTTTATTTGAACTTATTCCTTTTTCCACTGCAGGCCTCTTATCGCCCTGAATGTCCATTTGTATTTTCTACAGAAAGAGTGTTTCAGAACTGATCAATAATAACTAAGGTTCAACTCTGTTAGTTGAATGCACAGAACAGAGAGAAGTTTCACAGATTGCTTCTTTGTAGTTTTTGTTTGAAGATATTCCCTTTTCCACTATAGGCCTCATAGCGCCATGAATGTCCACTTGCATTTTATACAGAAAGAGTGTTTCAGTACTGTTCAATCAAAATTAAGGTTCAACTGTGTTAGTTTAAAGAACAGAACCGTAAGAAGTTTCACAGATTGCTTCTGTGTAGTTTTTATTGGAAGGTATTCCTTTTTCCACCATAGGGCTCTTAGCGCCGTGAATGTCCACTTGCATTTTCTGCAGAAAGGGTGTTTCATAACTGCTCAATATAAACTAAGGTTCAACTCTGTTAGTTGAATGCACAGAACTGTAAGAAGTTTCACAGATTGCTTCTGTGTAGTTTTTATTTGAACATATTCATTTTTCCGCTTAGGCCTCTTAGCGCCCTGAATGTTCACTTGCATTTTCTACAGAAAGAGTGTTTCAGAACTTCTCAATCAAAAGTAAGGTTCAAATCCGTTAGTTGAATGCACAGAACAGAGAGAAGTTTCACAGATAGCTTCTGCGTAGTTTTTATGTGAAATTTTCCTTTTTCCACTATAGTCCTCTTAGCGCCCTGAATGTCCACTTGTATTTTCTACAGAAAGAGTGTTTCATAACGGCTCAATCAAAACTGAGGTTCAACATTGTTAGTTGAATGCACAGAACAGTAAGGAGTTTCACAGATTTCTTCTGTGCATTGTTTATTTGAAAATATTCCTTTTCCACTATAGGCCTCTTAGCGCCCTGAATGTCCAATTGCATTTTCTACAGAAAGAGTGTTTCAGAACTGCTCAATCAAAAGTAAGGTTAAATTCTGTTAGTTGAATGCACAGAACAGAAAGAAGTTTCACAGAATGCTTCTGTGTAGTTTTTATTTTAAGATATTTCTTTTTCCGCTATAGGCCTCTTAGCGCTCCGAAAGTCCACTTGCATTTTCTACAGAAAGTGTGTTTCAGAATTGCTCAATCAAAAGTAAGGTTCAACTCTGTTAGTTGAATGCACAGAACAGAAAGATGTTTCACAGATTACTTCTGTGTGGTTTTTGTTTGAAGGTATTACGTTTTCTAATATGGGCCTCTTAGCGCCATGAATGTCCACTTGCATTTTCTACAGAAAGAGTGTTTCAGAACTGCTCAATCAAAACTAAGGTTCAACTCTGTTAGTTGAATGCACAGAACAGAGAGAAGTTTCACAGATATCTTCTGTGTGGTTTAAATGAACTTATTCTTTTTCCACTATAAGCTCTTAGCGCCCTGAATGACCTCTTGCATTTTCTACAGAAAGAGTGTTTCAGAACTGCTCAATCAAAACTAAGGTTCAACTCTGTTAGTTGAATGCACAGAACAGAAAGAAGTTTCACAGATTGATTCCTTGTAGTTTTTGTTTGAAGATATTCCCTTTTCCACTATAGGACACTTAGCGCCATGAAGTCCACTTGCATTTTCTACAGAAAGAGTGTTTCAGAACTGTTCAATAAAAATTAAGGTTCAACTGTGTTACTTTAAAGAACAGAACCGTAAGAAGTTTCACATATTGCTTCTGTGTAGTTTTTTTTGAAGGTATCCTTTTTCACCAAAGGCCTCTTAGCGCCTGAATGCCACTTGTTTTTACAGAAAGGTTTCAGAACTGCTCAATCAAAGTAAGTTGAACTCTGTCAGTTGAATGCACAGAACTGTAAGAAGTTTCACAGATAGTTCTTTGTAGTTTTTATTTAAACATGTACCTTTTCAAGTATAGACCTCTTAGCGCAATGAACGTTTACTTGCATTTTCTGCAGAAAGAGTGTTTCATAACTGCTCAATATAAACTAAGGTTCAATCTGTTAGTTGAATGCACAGAACAGTAAGAAGTTTCACAGATTGCTTCTGTGTAGTTTTTATTTGAACATATTCATTTTTCCGCTATAGGCCTATTAGCGCCCTGAATGTTCACTGGCATTTTCTACAGAAAGAGTGTTTCAGAACTGCTTAATAATGACTAAGGTACAACTCTGTTAGTTGATGCACAGAACAGTAAGAATTTTCACAGATTGCTTCAGTGTGGTTTTTAGTTGAAGATATTCCTTTTCTCACAATAGGCCTCTCAGCGCCCTGAATGTCCACTTGCATTTTCTACAGAAAGATTGTTTCAGAACTGCTCAATAAAAACTACCGTTCAACTATGTTAGTTAAATGCACAGAACAGTAAGAAGTTTCGCAGATTACGTCTGTGCAGTTTTTATTTGAAAATATTCCTTTTTCCACTATAGGCCTCTTAGCTCCCTGAATGTCCAATAGCATTTTCTATAGAAAGGGTGTTTCAGAAGTGCTCAATCAAAAGTAAGGTTCAACTCTGTTAGATGAATTCAAAGAACAGAAAGAAGTTTCACAGAATGCTTCTGTGCAGTTTGTCTTTGAAGGTATTACTTTTTCCGCTATAGGCCTCTTAGCGCTCCGAAGGTCCACTTGCATTTTCTACAGAAAGTGTGTTTCAGAACTTCTCAAAAGTAAGGTTCAAGTCCGTTAGTTTAATGCACAGAACAGAGAGAAGTTTCACAGATAGCTTCTGTGTAGTTTTTATGTGAAATTTTTCCTTTTTCTACTATAGTCCTCTTAGCGCCCTGAATGTCCAATTGTATTTTCTACAGAAAGAGTGTTTCAGAACTACTCAATCAAAACTGAGGTTCAACACTGTTAGTTGAATGCACAGAACAGTAAGAAGTTTCACGGATTTCTTCCGTGCAGTGTTTATTTGAAAATATACATTTTCCACTATAGGCTTCTTAGCGCCCTGAATGTCGAATTGCATTTTCTACAGAAAGAGTGTTTCAGAACTGCTCAATCAAAAGTAAGATTAAACTCTGTTAGTTGAATGCACAGAACAGAAAGAAGTTTCAGAGAATGCTTCTGTGTAGTTTTTATTTGAAGATATTTCTTTTTCCGCTATAGGCCTCTTAGCGCCCTGAATGTCCAATTGCATTTCTACAGAAAGAGTGTTTCAGAACTTCTCAATCAAAACTAAGGTTCAACTCTGTTAGTTGAATGCACAGAACAGAGAGAAGTTTCACAGATGCTTCTGTGTAGTTTTTATGTGAACTTTTCCTTTTTCCACTATAGTCCTCTTAGCTCCCTGAATGTCCACTTGCATTTTCCTACAGAAAGAGTGTTTCAGAACTGCTCAATCAAAACTAGGTTCAACTCTGTTAGTTGAATGCACAGAACAGAAAGAAGTTTCACAGAATGCTTCTGTGTAGTTTTTATTTGAAGATATTACATTTTCAGCACAGGCCTCTTAGCGCTCCGAAGGTCCACTTGCATTTTCTACAGAAAGAGTGTTTCAGAACTGCTCAATCAAAGTCAGGTTCAACTCTGTTAGTTGAATGCACAGAACAGAAAGAAGTTTCACAGAATGCTTCTTATAGTTTTATTTGAAGATATTACTTTTCCGCTTAGGCCTCTTAGCGCTGAAGTCCACTTGCATTTTCGACAGAAAGAGTGTTTCAGAACTGCTCAATCAAAACTAAGTTTCAATTCTGTTAGTTGAATGCACAGAACAGAGAGAAGTTTCACAGATATCTTCTGTGTAGTTTTTATTTGAACTTATTCCTTTTTCCACTACAGGCCTCTTAGCGCCCTGAATGTCCACTTGTATTTTCTACAGAAAGAGGTTTCAGAACTGCTCAATCAAAACTAAGGTTCAACTCTGTTAGTTGAATGCACAGAACAGAAATAAGTTTCACAGATTGCTTCTTTGTAGTTTTTGTTTGAAGATAATCCCTTTTCCACTATAGGCCTCTTAGCGCCATGAATGTCACTTGCATTTTCTACAGAAGAGTGTTTCAGAACTGTTCAATCAAAATTAAGGTTCAACTGTGTTAGTTAAAGAACAGAACCGTAAGAAGTTTCACAGATTGCTTCTGTGTAGTTTTTATTTGAAGGTATTCCTTTTTCCACCATAGGCCTCTTAGCGCCCGGAATGTCCACTTGCATTTCTACAGAAAGGGTGTTCAGAACTGCTCAATCAAACTAAGGTTGAAATCTGTTAGTTGAATGCACAGAAGTGGAAGAAGTTTCACAGATAGATTCTTGTAGTTTTTATTTGAACATTTACCTTTTTCAACTATAGACCTCTTAGCTCCCTGAATGTTCACTTGCATTTTCTACAGAAAGAGTGTTTCAGAACTGCTCAAAATAACTAAGGTTCAACTCTGTTAGTTGTATGCACAGAACAGTAAGAAGTTTCACAGATTGCTTCTGTGTGGTTTATATTTGAAGATATTAATTTTCCACTATAGGCCTCTCAGCGCCCTGAATGTCCACTTGCATTTTCTACAGAAAGGAGTTTCAGAACTGCTCAATAAAACTACCGTTCAACTATGTTAGTTGAATGCACAGAACAGTAAGTAGTTTCGCAGATTGCTTCTGTGCAGTTTTTATTTGAAAATATTACTTTTTCCAATATAGGCCTCTTAGCTCCCTGAATGTACAATTGCATTTTCTATAGAAAGGTGTTTCAGAAGTGCTCAATCAAACGTAAGTTTCAAATCTGTTAGATGAATGCAAAGAACAGAAAGAAGTTTCACAGAATGCTTCTGTGTAGTTTGTATTTGTAGGTATTACTTTTTCCGCTATAGGCTTCTTAGCGCTCCAAAGGTCCACTTGCATTTCCTACAGAAAGAGTGTTTCAGAACTTCTCAATCAAATGTAAGCTTCAACTCCGTTAGTTGAATGCAAAAAAAAGAGAGACGTTTCACAGATAACTTCTGTGTAGTTTTTATGTGAACTTTTTCCTTTTCCACTATAGTCCTCTTAGCGCCCTGAATGTCCACTTGTATTTTCTACAGAAAGAGTGTTTCAGAACTGCTCAATCAAAACTGAGGTTCAAATCTGTTAGTTGAATGCACTGAACAGTAAGAAGTTTCACAGATTTCTTCTGTGCAGTTTTTATTTGAAAATATTCCTTTTCCACTATAGGCCTCTTAGCGCCCTGAATGTCCAATTGCATTTTCTACAGAAAGAGTGTTTCAGAACTGCTCAATCAAAAGTAAGGTTAAACTCTGTTAGTTGAATGCACAGAACAGAAAGAAGATTCACAGAATGCATCTGTGTAGTTTTTATTTGAAGATATTAATTTTTCCGCTATAGGCCTCTTAGCGCTCAGAAGGTCCACTTACATTTTCTACAGAAAGTGAGTTTCAGAACTGCTCAATCAAAAGTAAGGTTCAGTTCTGTTACTTGAATGCACAGAACAGAAAGAAGTTTCACAGATTGCTTCTGTGTAGTTTTTTTTTGAAGATATTCCTTTTTCTACTATGGGCCTCTTAGGGCCATGAATGTCCTCTTGCATTGTCTACAGAAAGAGTGTTTCAGAACTGCTCAATCAAAACTAAGGTTCAAATCTGTTAGTTGAATGCACAGAACAGAGAGATGTTTCACAGATATCTTCCGTGTAGTTTTTATTAGAACTTATTCCTTTTTCCACTATTGGCCTCTTAGCGCCCTGAATGTCCACTTGTATTTTCTACAGAAAGAGTGTTTCAGAACTGCTCAATCAAAACTAAGGTTCAACACTGTTAGTTGAATGCACAGAACAGAAAGAAGTTTCACAGATTGCTTCTTTGTAGTTTTTGTATGAAGATAATCCCTTTTCAACTATAGGCCTCTTAGCGCCATGAATGCCCACTTGCATTTTCTACAGAAAGAGTTTTTCCGAACTGTTCAATCAAAATTAAGGTTCAACTGTGTTAGTTTAAAGAACAGAACCGTAAGAAGTTTCACAGATTGCTTCTGTGTAGTTTTTATTTGAAGGTATTCTTTTTCCACCATAGGCCTCTTAACGCCCTGAATGTCCACTTGCATTTTCTACATAAAGGGTTTTTCAGAAATGCTCAATCAAAAGTAAGGTTGAACTCTGTTAGTTGAATGCACAGAACTGTAATAAGTTTCAGAGATGGGTTTTTTGTAGTTTTTATTTGAACATATACCTTTTTCAACTATAGGCCTCTTAGCGCCCTGAATGTTCACTTGCATTTCTGCAGAGTGTTTCATAACTGCTCAATATAAACTAAGGTTCAACTCTGTTAGTTGAATGCACAGAACAGTAAGAAGTTTCACAGATTGCTTCTGTGTAATTTTTATTTGAACATATTCATTTTTCCGCTATAGGCCTCTTAGCGCCCTGAATGTTCACTTGCATTTTCTACAGAAAGAGTGTTTCAGAACTGCTCAATAATAACTAAGGTTCAACTCTGTTAGTTGAATGCACAGAACAGTACGAAGTTTCACAGATTGCTTCTGTGTAGTTTTTATTTGAAGATATTCCTTTTCCTACTATAGGCCTCTCAGCGCCCTGAATGTCAACTTGCATTTTCTACAGAAAGAGTGTTTCAGAACTGCTCAATAAAACTACCGTTCAACTATGTTAGTTGAATGCACAGAACAGTAAGAAGTTTCGCAGATTGCTTTTGTGCAATTTTTATTTGAAAATATTACTTTTTCCACTATAGGCCTCTAAGCTCCCTGAATGTCCGATTGCATTTTCTATAGAAAGGGTGTTTCAGAAGTGCTCAATCAAAAGTAAGGTTCAACTCTGTTAGACGAATGCAAAGAACAGAAAGAAGTTTCACAGAATGCTTCTGTGTAGTTTTTATTTGAAGATATTACTTTTTCCGCTATAGGCCTCTTAGCGCTCCGAAGTTCCACTTGCATTTCCTACAGAAAGAGTGTTTCAGAAATGCTCAATCAAAAGTAAGGTTCAACTCTGTTAGTTGAATGCACAGAACAGTAAGAAGTTTCTCAGATTGCTTCTGTGCAGTTTTTATTTGAAAATATTCCTTTTTCCACTATAGGCCTCTTAGCTCCCTGAATGTCCAATTGCATTTTCTATAGAAAGTGTGTTTCAGAAGTGCTCAATCAAAAGTAAGGTTCAACTCTGTTAGTTGAATGCAAACAACAGAAAGAAGTTGCACAGAATGCTTCTGTGTAGTTTGTATCTGAAGGTATTACTTTTTCCGCTTTAGCCCTCTTAGCGCTCCGAAGGTCCACTTGCATTTTCTACAGAAAGAGTGTTTCAGAACTTCTCAGTCAAAAGTCAGTTTCAACTCCGTTAGTGAATGCACAGAAAGAGAGAAGTTTCACAGATAGCTTCTGTGTAGTTTTTAAGTGAACTTTTTCCTTTTTCCACTATAGTCCTCTTAGCGCCCTGAATGTCCACTTGTATTTTCTACAGAAAGGGTGTTTCAGATCTGCTCAATCAAAACTGAGGTTCAACTCTGTTAGTTGAATGCACAGAACAGTAAGAAATTTCACAGATTTCTTCTGTGCAGTTTTTATTTGAAAATATTCCGTTTCCACTCTAGGCCTCTTAGCGCCCTGAATGTCTGATTGCATTTTCTACAGAAAGAGTGTTTCTAACTGCTCAATCAAAAGTAAGGTTAAACTCTGTTAGTTGAATGCACAGAACAGAAAGAAGTCTCACAGAATGCTTCTGTGTAGTTTTTTTTTTTTTTATTTCCTCTCCTCTTCTTCTTCTTTTTTTTTTTTTTTTTTTTTTTTTTTTTATTATACTTTAGGGTTTCAGGGTACATGTGCACAATGTTCAGGTTTGTTACATATGTATCCATGTGCCATGTTGATTTCCTGCACCCATTAACTCGTCATTTAGCATTAGGTGTATCTCCTAATGTGTCCCTCCCCCTCCCCCCACCCCACAACAGTCCCCGGAGTGTGATGTTCCCCTTCCTGTGTCCATGAGTTCTCATTGTTCATTCCCACCTATGAGTGAGAACATGCGGTGTTTGGTTTTTTGTCCTTGCGATAGTTTACTGAGAATGATGTTTTCCAGTTTCATCCATGTCCCTACAAAGGACACGAACTCATCATTTTTTATGGCTGCATAGTATTCCATGGTGTATATGTGCCACATTTTCTTAATCCAGTCTATCGTTGTTGGACATTTGGGTTGGTTCCAACTCTTTGCTATTGTGAATAGTGCCGCAATAAACATACGTGTGCATGTGTCTTTATAGCAGCATGATTTATAGTCCTTTGGGTATATACCCAGTAATGGGATGGCTGGGTCAAATGGTATTTCTAGTTCGAGATCCCTGAGGAATCGCCACACTGACTTCCACAATGGTTGAACTAGTTTACAGTCCCACCAACAGTGTAAAAGTGTTCCTATTTCTCCACATCCTCTCCAGCACCTGTTGTTTCCTGATTTTTTAATGATGGCCATTCTAACTGGTGTGAGATGGTATCTCACTGTGGTTTTGATTTGCATTTCTCTGATGGCCAGTGATGATGAGCATTTCTTCATGTGTTTTTGGCTGCATAAATGTCTTCTTTTGAGAAGTGTCTGTTCATGTCCTCTGCCCACTTTTTGATGGGGTTGTTTGTTTTTTTCTTGTAAATTTGTTTGAGTTCATTATAGATTCTGGATATTAGCCCTTTGTCAGATGAGTAGGTGCAAAAATTTTCTCCCATTCTGTAGGTTGCCTGTTCATTCTGATGATAGTTTCTTTTGCTGTGCAGAAGCTCTTTAGTTTAATGAGATCCCATTTGTCGATTTTGGCTTTTGTTGCCATTGCTTTTGGTGTTTTAGACATGAAGTCCTTGCCCACGCCTATGTCCTGAATGGTATTGCCTAGGTTTTCTTGTAGGATTTTAATGGTTTTAGGTCTAACATATAAGTCTTTAATCCATCTTGAATTAATTTTTGTATAAGGTGTAAGGAAGGGATCCAGTTTCAGCTTTCTACATATGGCTAGCCAGTTTTCCCAGCACCATTTATTAAATAGGGAATCCTTTCCCCATTTCTTGTTTTTGTCAGGTTTGTCAAAGATCAGATAGTTGTAGCTATGCGGCATCATTTCTGAGGGCTCTGTTCTGTTCCATTGATCTATGTCTCTGTTGTGGTACCAGTACCATGCTGTTTTGGTTACTGTAGCCTTGTAGTATAGTTTAAAGTCAGGTAGCGTGATGCCTCCAGCTTTGTTCTTTTGGCTTAGGATTGACTTGGCGATGCGGGCTCTTTTTTGGTTCCATATGAACTTTAAAGTAGTTTTTTCCAATTCTGTGAAGAAAGTCATTGGTAGCTTGATGGGGATGGCATTGAATCTATAAATTACCTTGGGCAGTATGGCCATTTTCACGATATTGATTCTTCCAACCCATGAGCATGGAATGTTCTTCCATTTGTTTGTATCCTCTTTTATTTCATTGAGCAGTGGTTTGTAGTTCTCCTTGAAGAGGTCCTTCACATCCCTTGTAAGTTGGATTCCTAGGTATTTTATTCTCTTTGAAGCAATTGTGAATGGGAGTTCACTCATGATTTGGCTCTCTGTTTGTCTGTGATTGGTGTACAAGAATGCTTGTGATTTTTGTACATTAATTTTGTATCCTGAGACTTCGCTGAAGTTGCTAATCAGCTTAAGGAGATTTTGGGCTGAGACAATGGGGTTTTCTAGATATACAATCATGTCATCTGCAAACAGGGACAATTTGACTTCCTCTTTTCCTAATTGAATACCTTTTATTTCCTTCTCCTGCCTGATTGCTCTGGCCAGAACTTCCAGCACTATGTTGAACAGGAGCGGTGAGAGAGGGCATCCCTGTCTTGTGCCAGTTTTCAGAGGGAATGCTTCCAGTTTTTGCCCATTCAGTATGATATTGGCTGTGGGTTTGTCGTAGATAGCTCTTATTATTTTGAGATACGTCCCATCAATACCTAATTTATTGAGAGTTTTTAGCATGAAGGGTTGTTGAATTTTGTCAAAGGCCTTTTCTGCATCTATTGAGATAATCATGTGGTTTTTGTCTTTGGTTCTGTTTATATGTTGGATTACATTTATTGATTTGCGTATGTTGAACCAGCCTTGCATCCCAGGGATGAAGCCCACTTGATCATGGTGGATAAGCTTTTTGATGTGCTGCTGGATTCGGTTTGCCAGTATTTTATTGAGGATTTTTGCATCAATGTTCATCAAGGATATTGGTCTGAAATTCTCTTTTTTGGTTATGTCTCTGCCAGGTTTTGGTATCAGGACGATGCTGGCTTCATAAAATGTGTTAGGGAGGATTCCCTCTTTTTCTATCGATTGGAATAGTTTCAGAAGGAATGGTACCAGTTCCTCCTTGTACCTCTGGTAGAATTCGGCTGTGAATCCATCAGGTCCTGGACTCTTTTTGGTTGGTAAGCTATTGATTATTGCCACAATTTCAGAACCTGTTATTGGTCTTTCAGAGATTCAACTTCTTCCTGGTTTAGTCTTGGGAGGGTGTATTTGTCGAGGAATTTATCCATTTCTTCTAGATTTTCTAGTTTATTTGCATAGAGGTGTTTGTAGTATTCTCTGATGGTAGATTGTATTTCTGTGGGATCGGTGGTGATATCCCCTTTTTCGTTTTTTATTGCATCTATTTGATTCTTCTCTCTTTTCTTCTTTATTAGTCTTGCTAGCGGTCCATCAATTTTGTTGATCTTTTCAAAAAACCAGCTCCTGGATTCATTAATTTTTTGAAGGGTTTTTTGTGTCTCTATTTCCTTCAGTTCTGCTCTGATTTTAGTTATTTCTAGCCTTCTGCTAGCTTTTGAATGTGTTTGCTCTTGCTTTTCTAGTTCTTTTAATTGTGATGTTAGGGAGTCAATTTTGGATCTTTCCTGCTTTCTCTTGTGGGCATTTAGTGCTATAAATTTCCCTCTACACACTGCTTTGAATGTGTCCCAGAGATTCTGGTATGTTGTGTCTTTGTTCTCGTTGGTTTCAAAGAACATCTTTATTTCTGCCTTCATTTCATTATGTACCCAATAGTCATTCAGGAGCAGGTTGTTCAGTTTCCATGTAGTAGAGCGGTTTTGAGTGAGTTTCTTAATCCTGAGTTCTAGTTTGATTGCACTGTGGTCTGAGAGACAGTTTGTTATAATTTCTGTTCTTTTACATTTGCTGAGGAGAGCTTTACTTCCAACTATGTGGTCAATTTTGGAATAGGTGTGGTGTGGTGCTGAAAAAAATGTATATTCTGTTGACTTGGGGTGGAGAGTTCTGTAGATGTCTATTAGGTCCACTTTATGTAGAGCTGAGTTCAATTCCTGGATATCCTTGTTAACTTTCTGTCTCGTTGATCTGTCTAATGCTGACAGTGGGGTGTTAAAATCTCCCATTATTATTGTGTGGGAGTTTAAGTCCCTTAGTAGGTCACTCAGGACTTGCTTTATGAATCTGGGTGCTCCTGTGTTGGGTGCATATATATTTAGGATAGTTAGCTCTTCTTGATGAATTGATCCCTTTACCATTATGTAATGGCCTTCTTTGTCTCTTTTGATCTTTGTTGGTTTAAAGTCTATTTTATCAGAGACTAGGATTGCAACCCCTGCCTTTTTTTGTTTTCCAGTTGCTTGATAGATCTTCCTCCATCCCTTTATTTTGAGTCTATGTGTGTCTCTGCACGTGAGATGGGTTTCCTGAATACAGCACACTGATGGGTCCTGACTCCTTATCCAGTTTGCCAGTCTGTGTCTTTTGATTGGAGCATTTAGCCCATTTACATTTAACGTTAATATTGTTATGTGTGAATCTGATCCTGTCATTATGATGTTAGTTGGTTATTTTGCTCGTTAGTTGCTATAGTTTCTTCCTAGTCTCGATGGTCTTTACAATTTGGCATGTTTTTGCAGTGGCTGGTACCGGTTGTTCCTTTCCATGTTTAGTGCTTCCTTCAGGAGCTCTTTTAGGGCAGGCCTGGTGGTGACAAAATCACTCAGCGTTTGCTTGTCTGTAAAGTGTTTTATTTCTCCTTCACTTATGAAGCTTAGTTTGGCGGGATAGGAGATTCTGGGTTGAAAATTCTTTTCTTTAAGAATGTTGAATATCGGCCCCCACTCTCTTCTGGCTTGTAGAGTTTCTGCTGAGAGATCAGCTGTTAGTCTGATGGGCTTCCCTTTGTGGGTAACCCGACCTTTCTCTCTGGCTGCCCTTAACATTTTTTCTTTCATTTCAACTTTGGTGAATCTGACAATAATGTGTCTTGGAGTTGCCCTTCTCGAGGAGTATCTTTGTGGCGTTCTCTGTATTTCCTGAATCTGAATGCTGGCCTGCCTTGCTAGATTGGGGAAGTTCTCCTGGATAATATCTTGCAGAGTGTTTTCCAACTTGGTTCCATTCTCCCCATCATTTTCAGGTACACCAATCAGACGTAGGTTTGGTCTTTTCACATAGTCCCAAATTTCTTGGAGGCTTTGTTCATTTCTTTTTATCCTTTTTTCTCTAAACTTCCCTTCTCTTTTCATTTCATTCATTTCATCTTCCATCAGCGATACCCTTTCTTCCAATTGATCGCATCTGCTACTGAGGCTTCTGCAATCTTCGCGTAGTTCTCGAAACTTGGCTTTCAGCTCCATCGGCTCCTTGAAGCCCTTCTCTCCATTGGTTATTCTAGTTATCCATTCTTCTAATTTTTTTTCAAAGTTTTTAACTTCTTTCCTGTTGTTTTGAATTTCCTCTCGTAGCTCAGAGTAGTTTGATCGTCTGAAGCCTTCTTCTCTCAACTCATCAAAGTCATCCTCCATCCAGCTTTGTTCCGTTGCTGGTGAGGAACTGCGTTCCTTTGGAGGAGGAGAGGTGCTCTGTTTTTTAGAGTTTCCAGTTTTTTTGGTCTGTTTTTTCCCCATCTTTGTTTTTTATCTACTTTTTGTCTTTGATGATGGTGATGTACAGATGGGTTTTTGGTGTGGATGTCCTTTCTGTTTGTTAGTTTTCCTTCTACCAGACAGGACCCTCAGCTGCAGGTCTGTTGGAGTTTACTAGAGGTGCACTCCAGACCCTGTTTGGCTGGGTGTCAGCAGCGGTGGCTGCAGAACAGCGGATTTTCGTGAGACCACAAATTCAGCTGTCTGATAGTTCCTCTGAAAGTTTTGTCTCAGAGAAGTACCGGTTGAATGAGGTGTCAGTCTGTCCCTACTGGGGGGGTGCCTCCCAGTTAGGCTGCTCAGGGGTGAGGGACCCACTTTAGGAGGCAGTCTGACCGTTCTCAGATCTCCAGCTGCGTGCTGGGAGAACCACTACTCTCTTCAAAGCTGTCAGTCAGACAGGGACATTTAAGTCTGTGGAAGTTCTTGCAGAGTTTTTGTTTGTCTGTGCCCTGCCCCCAGAGGTGGAGCCTACAGAGGCAGGCAGGCCTCCTTGAGCTGTGGTGGGCTCCACCCAGTTCGAGCTTCCTGGCTGCTTTGTTTACCTAAGCAAGCCTGGGCAATGGCGGGCGCCCCTCCCCCACCTCGCTGCCGCCTCGCAGCTTGACTCAGACTGCTGTGCTAGCAATTAGCGAGACTCCGTGGGCATAGGACCCTCCAAGCCAGGTGCGGGACACAATCTCCTAGTGTGCCGTTTTCCAGGCCCGTTGGAAAAGCGCAGTTAGGGTGGGACTGACCCGATATTCCAGGTGCCCTCTGCTTCCCGTTTCTTTGACTAGGAAAGGGAACTCCCTGACCCCTTGCGCTTCCCGAGTGAGTCAATGCCTCGCCCTGCTTCGGCTCGCGCACAGTGCGCTTCACCGACTGTCCTGCACCCACTGTTAGGCACTCCCTAGTGAGATGAAACCAGTACCTCAAGCAGAAATGCAGAAATCACCCGTCTTCTGTGTCACTGGGGCTGGGAGCTGGAAACCGGAGCTGTTCCTATTCGGCCATCTTGGCTCCACCCCTCCACTTGTATTTTCTACAGAAAGAGTGTTTCAGAACTGCTCAATCAAAACTAAGGTTCAACCCTGTTATTTGAATGCACAGAACAGAAAGAAGTTTCACAGATTTCTTCTTTGTAGTTTTTGTTTGAAGATATTCCATTTTCCACTATAGGACTCTTAGCGCCATGAATGTCCACTTGCATTTTCTACAGAAAGAGTGTTTCAGAACTGTTCAATCAAAAGTAAGGTTCAACTGTGTTAGTTTAAAGAACAGAACCGTAAGAAGTTTCACAGATTGCTTCTGTGTAGTTTTTATTTGAAGGTATTCCTTTTTCCAACATA
Source organism: Nomascus leucogenys (assembly GCF_006542625.1). Lineage (NCBI taxonomy): Eukaryota > Metazoa > Chordata > Mammalia > Primates > Hylobatidae > Nomascus > Nomascus leucogenys. The sequence continues at coordinate 46,072 of NW_022096486.1, forward strand.
GGCCTCTTAGCGCCCTGAATGTCCACTTGCATTTTCTGCAGAAAGAGTGTTTCATAACTGCTCAATATAAACTAAGGTTCAACTCTGTTAGTTGAATGCACAGAACAGTAAGAAGTTTCGCAGATTGCTTCAGGGTAGTTTTTATTTGAACATATTCATTTTTCCGCTATAGGCCTCTTAGCGCCCTGAATGTTCACTTGCATTTTCTACAGAAAGAGTGTTTCAGAACTGCTCAATAATAACTAAGGTTCAACTCTGTTAGTTGAATGCACAGAACAGTAAGAAGTTTAACAGATTGCTTCTGTGTGGTTTTTATTTGAAGATATTCCTTTTCCCACTATAGGCCTCTCAGCGCCCTGAATGTCACTTGCATTTCCTACAGAAAGAGTGTTTCAGAACTGCTCAATAAAAACCACCTTTCAACTATGTTAGTTGAATGCACAGAATAGAGAGTAGTTTCGCAGATTGCTTCTGTGCAGTTTTTATTTGAAAATATTCCTTTTTCCACTTTAGGCCTCTTAGCTCCCTGAATGTCCAATTGCATTTTCTATAGAAAGGGTGTTTCAGGAGTGCTCAATCAAAAGCAAGGTTCAACTCTGTTAGATGAATGCAAAGAACAGAAAGAAGTCTCACAGATTTCTTCTGTGCAGTTTTTATTTGAAAATATTCCTTTTCCACTATAGGCCTCTTAGCGCCCTGAATGTCCAATTGCATTTTCTACAGAAAGAGTGCTTCAGAACTGCTCAATCAAAAGTAAGGTTAAACTCTGTTAGTTGAATGCACAGAACAGAAAGAAGCTTCACAGAATGCTTCTGTGTAGTTTTTATTTGAAGATATTACTTTTTCCGCTATACGCCTCTTAGCGCTCCGAATGTCCACTTGAATTTTCTACAGAAAGAGTGTTTCAGAACTGCTCAATCAAAAGTAAGGTTCAATTCTGTTACTTGAATGCACAGAACAGAAAGAAGTTTCACAGATTGCTTCTGTGTAGTTTTTATTTGAAGGTGTTCCTTTTTCCACCATAGGCCTCTTAGCGCCCTGACTGTCCACTTGCATTTTCTACAGAAAGGGTTTTTCAGAACTGCTCAATCAAATGTAAGGTTGAACTCTGTCTGTTGAATGCACAGAACTGTAAGAAGTTTCACAGATAGCTTCTTTGTAGTTTTTATTTAAACATATAACTTTTTCAACTACAGGCCTCTTAACGCCCTGAATGTTCACTTGCATTTTCTACAGAAAGAGTGTTTCAGAACTGCTCAATAATAACTAAGGTTCAACTCTGTTAGTTGAATGCACAGAACAGTAAGAAGTTTCACAGATTGCTTCTGTGGGGTTTTTATTTGAAGATATTCCTTTTCCCACTATAGGCCTCTCAGCACCCTGAATGTCCACTTGCATTTTCTACAGACAGAGTGTTTCAGAACTGCTCAATAAAAACTACCGTTCAACTCTGTTAGTTGAATGCACAGAACAGTAAGAAGTTTCAGAGATTTCTTCTGTGCAGTTTTTATTTGTAAATATTAATTTTCCACTATAGGCCTCTTAGCGCCCTGAATGTCCAATTGCATTTTCTACAGAAAGAGAGTTTCAGAACTGCTCAATCAAAAGTAAGGTTAAAATCTGTTAGTTGAATGCACAGAACAGAAAGAAGTTTCACAGATAGATTCTGTGTAGTTTTTATGTGAACTTTCTCCTTTTTCCACTATAGTCCTCTTAGCGCTCTGAAAGTCCACTTGTATTTTCTACAGAAAGAGTGTTTCAGAACTGCTCAATCAAAACTTAGGTTCAAATCTGTTAGTTGTATGCACAGAACAGTAAAAAGTTTCACAGATTTCTACTGTGCAGTTTTTATTTGAAAATATTCCTTTTTCCACTATAGGCCTCTTAGCTCCCTGAATGTCCAATTGCATTTTCTATAGAAAGGGTGTTTCAGAAGTGCTCAATCAAAAGTAAGGTTCAACTCTGTTAGATGGATGCAAAGAACAGAAAGAAGTTTCACAGCATGCTTCTGTGTTGTTTGTATTTGAAGGTATTACTTTTTCCGCTATAGGCCTCTTAGCGCTCCGAAGGTCCACTTGCATTATCTACAGAAAGAGTGTTTCAGAACTTCTCAATCAAAAGTAAGGTTCAAATCTGTAAGTTGAATGCACAGAACAGAGAGAAGTTTCACAGATAGCTTCTGTGTAGTTTTTATGTGAACTTTTTCCTTTTTCCTCTATAGTCCTCTTAGCGCCCTGAATGTCCACTTGTATTTTCTACAGAAAGAGTGTTTCAGAACTGCTCAATCAAAACTGAGGTTCAACACTGTTAGTTGAATGCACAGAACAGTAAGAAGTTTCACAGATTTCTTCTGTGCAGTTATTATTTGAAAATATTCCTTTTCCACTATAGGCCTCTTAGCGCCCTGAAGGTCCAATTGCATTTTCTACAGAAAGAGTGTTTCAGAACTTCCCAATCAAAAGTAAGGTTAAACTCTGTTAGTTGAATGAACAGAACAGAAAGAAGTTTCACGGAATGCTTCTGTGTAGTTTTTATTAGAAGATATTACTTTTTCCGCTATAGGCCTCTTAGCGCTCCGAATGTCCACTTGCATTTTCTACAGAAAGAGAGCTTCAGATCTGCTCAATCAAAAGTAAGGTTCAACTCTGTTAGTTGAATGCACAGAACAGAAAGAAGTTTCACAGATTGCTTCTGTGCAGTTTTTATTTGAAAATATTCCTTTTCCACATAGGCCTCTTAGCGCCCTGAATGTCCTATTGCATTTTCTACAGAAAGAGTGTTTCAGAACTGCTCAATCTAATGTAAGGTTAAACTCTGTTAGTTGAATGCACAGAACAGAGAGAAGTTTCACAGATTGCTTCTTTCTAGTTTTTGTTTGAAGATATTCCCTTTTCCACTATAGGCCTCTTAGCGACATGAATGTCCACTTGCATTTCCTACAGAAAGAGTGTTTCAGAAATAATCAATCAAAATTACGGTTCAACTGTGTTAGTTTAAAAAACAGAACCGTAAGAAGTTTCACAGATTGCTTCTGTGTAATTTTTATTTGAAGGTATTCCTTTTTCCACTATAGGCCTCTTAGCACCCTGAATGTCCACTTGCATTTTCTACAGAAAGGGTGTTTCAGAACTGCTCAATCAAAAGTAAGGTTGAACTCTGTTAGTTGAATGCACAGAACTGTAAGAAATTTCACAGATAGCTTCTTTGTAGTTTTTATTTGAACATATACCTTTTTCAACTATAGGCCTCTTAGCGCCCTGAATGTTCACTTGCATTTTCTGCAGAAAGAGTGTTTCATAACTGCTCAATAAAAACTACCGTTCAACTATGTTAGTTGAATGAACAGAACAGTAAGAAGTTTCGCAGATTGCTTCTGTGCAGTTTTTATTTGAAAATATTCCTTTTTCCACTGTAGGCCTCTTAGCTCCCTGAATGTCCAATTGCATTTTCTATAGAATGGGTGTTTCAGAAGTGCTCAATCAAAAGTAAGGTTCAACTCTGTTAGATGAATACAAAGAACAGAAAGAAGTTTCACACAATGCTTCTGTGTAGTTTGTATTTGAAGGTATTACTTTTTCCGCTATAAGCCTCTTAGAGCCACGAAGGTCCATTTGCATTTTCTACAGAAAGACTGTTTCAGAACTGCTCAATCAAAAGTAAGGTTCAACTCTGTTAGTTGAATGCACAGAGCAGAAAGAAGTTTCACAGATTGCTTCAGTGTAGCTTTTGTTTGAAGACATTACTTTTTCTACTATGGGCCTCTTAGCGCCATGAATGTCCACTTGCCTTTTCTACAGAAAGAGTGTTTCAGAACTGCTCAATCAAAACTAAGTTTCAACTCTGTTAGTTGAATGCACAGAACAGTAAGAAGTTTCGCAGATTGCTTCTGTGCAGTTTTTATTTGAAAATATTCCTTTTTCCACTATAGGCCTCTTAGCTCCCTGAATGTCCAATTGCATTTTCTACAGAAAGAGTGTTTCAGATATGCTCAATCAAAACTAAGGTTCAACTCTGTTAGTTGAATACACAGAACAGAAAGAAGTTTCACAGATTGCTTCTTTGTAGTTTTTGTTTTAAGATATTCCCTATTCCACTATAGGCCTCTTAGCGCCATGAATGTCCACTTGCATTTTCTACAGAAAGAGTGTTTCAGAACTGTTCAATCAAAACAAAGGTTGAACTCTGTTAGTTGAATGCACAGAACTTTAAGAAGCTTCACAGATAGCTTCTTTGTAGTTTTTATTTGAAACTATACCTTTTCCAACTATAGGCCTCTTAGCGCCCTGAATGTTCACTTGCATTTTATGCAGAAAGAGTGTTTCAGATCTACTCAATATAAACTAAAGTTCAACTCTGTTAGTTGAATGCACAGAACAGTAAGAAGTTTCACAGATTGCTTCTGTGTTGTTTTTATTTGAAGATATTCCTTTTCCCACTATAGGCCTCTCAGCGCCCTTAATCTCCACTTGCATTTTCTACAGAAAGAGTGTTTCAGAAGTGCTCAATAAAAACTACCGTTCAACTATGTTAGTTGAATGCACAGAAGAGTAAGAAGTTTCGCAGATTGCTTCTGTGCAGTTTTTATTTGAAAATATTCCTTTTTCCACTATAGGCCTCTTAGCTCCCTGAATGTCCAATTGCATTTACTATAGAAAGGGTGTTTCAGAAGTGCTCAAACAAAAGTAAGGTTCAACTCTGTTAGATGAATGCAAAGAACAGAAAGAAATTTCACAGAATGCTTCTGTGTAGTTTGTATTTGAAGGTATTACTTTTTCAGCTATAGGCCTCTTAGCGCTCCGAAGTTCCACTTGCATTTTCTACAGAAAGAGTGTTTCAGAACTTCTCAATCAAATGTAAGGTTCAACTCCGTTAGTTGAATTCACAGAACAGAGAGAGGTTTCACAGATAGCTTCTGTGTAGTTTTTATGTGAACTTTTTCCTTTTTCCACTATAGTCCTATTAGCGCCCTGAATGTCCACTTGTATTTTCTACAGAAAGAGTGTTTCAGAAATGCTCAATCAAAACTGAGGTTCAACTCTGTTAGTTGAATGCACACAACAGTAAGAAGTTTCACAGATTTCTTCTGTGCAGTTTTTATTCGAAAATATTCCTTTTCCACTATAGGCCTCTTAGCGTCCTGAATGTCCAATTGCATTTTCTACAGAAAGAATGTTTCAGAACTGCTCAATCAAAAGTAAGGTTAAAGTCTGTTAGTTGAATGCACAGAACAGAAAGAAGTTTCACAGAATGCTTCTGTGTAGTTTTTATTTGAAGATATTCCTTTTTCTACTATGGGCCTCTTAGCGCCATGAATGTCCACTTGAATTTTATACAGAAAGAGTGTTTCAGAACTGCTCAATCAAAACTAAGGTTCAACTCTGTTAGTTGAATGCACAGAACAGAGAGAAGTTTCACAGATATCTTCTGTGAAGTTTTTATTTGAACTTATTCCTTTTTCCACTATAGGCCTCATAGCGCCCTGAATGTCCACTTGTATTTTCTACAGAAAGAGTGTTTCAGAACTGCTCAATCAAAACTAAGGTTCAACCCTGTTAGTTGAATGCACAGAACAGAAAGAAGTTTCACAGATTGCTTCTTTGTAGTTTTTATTTGAAGATATTCCCTTTTCCACTATAGGCCTCTTAGCGCCATGAATGTCCACTTGCATTTTCTACAGAAAGAGTGTTTCAGAACTGTTCAATCAAAATTAAGGTTCAACAGTGTTAGTTTAAAGAACAGAACAGTAAGAAGTTTCACAGATTGCTTCTGTGTAGTTTTTATTTGAACGTATTCATTTATCCGCTTTAGGCCTCTTAACGCCCTGAATGTCCACTTGCATTTTCTACAGAAAGAGTGCTTCAGAACTGCCAAATAAAAACTACCGTTCAACTATGTTAGTTGAATGCACAGAACAGTAAGAAATTTCGCAGATAGCTTCTGTGCAGTTTTAATTTGAAAATATTCCTTTTTCCACTATAGGCCTCTTAGCTCCCTGAATGTCCAATTGCATTTTCTATAGAAAGGGTGTTTCAGAAGTGCTCAATCAATGGTAAGGTTCAACTCTGTTAGGTGAATGCAAAGAACCGAAAGAAGTTTCATAGAATGCTTCTGTGTAGTTTTTATTTGAAGTTATTACTTTTTCCGCTATAGGCCTCTTAGCGCTCCGAATCTCCACTTGCATTTTCTACAGAAAGAGTGTTTCAGAACTGCTCAATCAAAAGTAAGGTTCAACTGTGTTGGTTGAATGCACAGAACAGAAAGAAGTTTCACAGATTGTTTCTGTGTAGTTTTTGTTTGAAGATATTCCTTTTTCTACTATGGGCCTCTTTGTGCCATGAATGTCCACTTGCATTTTCTTCAGAAAGAGTGTTTCAGAACTGCTCAATCAAAACTAAGGTCCAACCCTGTTAGTTGAATGCACAGAACAGAGAGATGTTTCACAGATATCTTCTGTTTAGTTTTTATTTGAACTTATTCCTTTTTCAACTGTAGGCCTCTTAGCGCCCTGAATGTCCACTTGTATTTTCTACAGAAAGAGGGTTTCAGAACTGCTCAATCAAAACTAAGGTTCAACTCTGTTAGTTGAATGCACAGAACAGTAAGAAGTTTCACAGATAGCTTCTTTGTAGTTTTTATTTGAAGATACTCCATTTTCCACTATACGCCTCTTAGCGCCATGAATGTCCACTTGCATTTTCTACAGAAAGAGTGTTTCAGAACTTTTCAATCAAAATTAAGGTTCAACTGTGTTAGTTTAAAGAAGGGAACCGTAAGGAGTTTCACAGATTGCTTCTGTGTAGTTTTTATAGAAAGTTATTACTTTTTCCACCATAGGCCTATTAGCGCCCTGAATGTCCACTTGCATTTTCTACAGAAAGTGTGTTTCAGAACTGCTCAATCAAAAGTAAGGTTGAACTCTGTTAGTTGAATGCACAGAACTGTAAGAAGTTTCACAGATAGCTTCTTTGTAGTTTTTATTTGAACATATACCTTTTTCAACTATAGGCCTCTTAGCACCCTGAATGTTCACTTGCATTTTCTGCAGAAAGATTGTTTCATAACTGCTCAATATAAACTAAGGTTCAACTCTGTTTGTTGAATGCACAGAACAGTAAGAAGTTTCACAGATTGCTTCTGTGTAGTTTTTATTTCAACATATTCATTTTTCCGCTGTAGGCCTCTTAGCGCCCTGAATGTTCACTTGCATTTTCTACAGAAAGATTGCTTCAGAAATGCTCAATAATAACTAAGGTTCAACTCCATTAGTTGAATGCTCAGAACAGTAAGAAGTTTCACAGTTTGCTTCTGTGTGGTTTTTATTTGAAGATATTCCTTTTCCCACTATAGGCCTCTCAGCGCCCTGAATATCCACTTGCATTTTCTACAGAAAGAGTGTTTCAGAACTGCTCAATAAAAACTACCGTTCAACTATGTTAGTTGAATGCACAGAACAGAAAGAAGTTTCGCAGATTGCTTCTGTGCAGTTTTTATTTGAAAATATTCCTTTTTCCACTATAGGACTCTTAGCTCCCTGAATGTCCAATTGCATTTTCTATAGAACGGGTGTTTCAGAAGTGCTCAATCAAAAGTAAGTTTCAACCCTGTTAGATGAATGCAAAGAACAGAAAGAAGTTTCACAGAATGCTTCTGTGTAGTTTCTATTTGAAGGTATTACTTTTTCCGCTATAGGTCTCTTGGCGCTACGAAGATCCACTTGCATTTTCTACAGAAAGTGTGTTTCAGAACTTCTCAATCAAAAGTAAGGTTCAACTCCGTTAGTTGAATGCACAGAACAGAGAGAAGTTTAACAGATAGGTTCTGTGTAGTTTATATGGGAACTTTTACCTTTTTCCACTATAGTCCTGTTAGCGCCCTGAATGTCCCCTTGTATTTTCTACAGAAAGAGTGTTTCAGAACTGCTCAATCAAAACTGAGGTTGAACTCTGTAGGTTGAATGCACAGAACAGTAAGAAGTTTCGCAGATTGTTTCTGTGCAGTTTTTATTTGAAAATATTCCTTTATCCACTATAGGCCTCTTAGCTCCCTGAATGTCCAATTGCATTTTCTATAGAAAGGGTGTTTCAGAAGTGCTCAATCAAAAGTAAGGTTCAACTCTGTTAGATGAATGCAAATAACAGAAAGAAGTTTCACAGAATGCTTCTGTGTAGTTTGTATTTGAAGGTATTACTTTTTCCGCTATACGCCTCTTAGCGCTCCGAAGGTCCAATTGCATTTTCTACAGAAGGAGTGTTTCACAACTTCTCAATAAACAGTAAGGTACAAATCCGTTAGTTGAATGCAGAGAACAGAAAGAAGTTTCACAGATAGCTTCTGTGTAGTTTTTAAGTGAACTTTTTCCTTTTTCCACTATAGTCCTCTTAGCGCCCTGAATGTCCACTTGTATTTTCTACAGAAAGAGTGTTTCAGAAATGCTCAATCCAAACTGAGGTTCAACTCTCTTAGTTGAATGCACAGAACAGTAAGAAGTTTCACAGATTTCTTCTGTGAAGTTTTTATTTGAAAATATTACTTTTCCACTATAGGCCTCTTAGTGCCCAGAATGTCCCATTGCATTTTCTACAGAAAGAGTGTTTCAGAACTGCTCAATCAAAAGTAAGGTTACACGCTGTTAGTTGAATGCACAGAATAGAAAGAATTTTCACAGAATGCTTCTGTGTAGTTTTTATTGGAAGATATTACTTTTTCCGCTACAGGCCTCTTAGCGCTCCGAAGGTCCAATTGCATTTTCTACAGAAAGAGTGTTTCAGAACTGCTCAATCAAAAGTAAGGTTCAAATCTGTTAGTTGAATGCACAGAACAGAAAGAAGTTTCACAGATTGCTTCAGTGTAGTTTTTGTTTGAAGATATTCCTTTTTTTGCTATGGGCCTCTTAGCGCCATGAATGTCCACTCGCATTTTCTACAGAAAGAGAGTTTCAGAACTGCTCAATCAAAACTAAGGTTCAATTCTGTTAGTTGAATGCACAGAACAGAGAGAACTTTCACAGATATCTTCTGTGTAGTTTTTATTTGAACTTATTCCTTTTTCCACTATAGGCCTCTTAGCGCCCTGAATGTCCACTTGTATTTTCTACGGAAATAGTGTTTCAGAACTGCTCAATCAAAACTAAGGTTCAACTCTGTTAGTTGAATGCACAGAACAGAAAGAAGTTTCACAGATTTCTTCTTTGTAGTTTTTGTTTGAAGATACCCCTTTTCCACTATAGGCCTCTTGGCGCCATGAATGTCCACTTTCATTTTCTACAGAAAGAGAGTTTCAGAACTCTTCAATCAAAATAAAGGTTCAACTGTGTTAGTTTAAAGAACAGAACCGTAAGAAGTTTCACAGATTGCTTCTGTGTGGTATTTATTTGAAGATATTCCTTTTCCCACTATCGGCCTCTCAGCGCTCTGAATGTCCACTTGCATTTTCTACAGAAAGAGTGTTTCAAAACTGCTCAATAAAAACTACCGTTCAACTATGTTAGTTGAAGGCACAGAACAGTAAGATGTTTCGCAGATTGATTCTGTGCAGTTTTTATTGGAAAATATTCCTTTTTCCACTTTAGGCCTCTTAGCTCCCTGAATGTCCAATTGCATTTTCTATAGAAAGGGTGTTTCAGAAGTGCTCAATCAAAAGTAAGGTTCAACTCTGTTAGATGAATGCAAACAACAGAAAGAAGTTTCACAGAATGATTCTGTGTAGTTTGTATTTGAAGGTATTTCTTTTTCTGCTATAGGCCTCTTAGCGCTCCGAAGGTGCACTTGCATTTTCTTCAGAAAGAGTGTTTCAGAACTTCTCAATCAAAAGTAAGGTTCAACTCCATTAGTTAAACGCAGAGAACAGAGAGAAGTTTCACAGACAGATTCTGTGTAGTTTTAATGTGAACATTTTCCTTTTTCCACTATAGTCCTCTTAGCGCCATGAATGTCCACTTGCATTTACTACAGAAAGAGTGTTTCAGAACTGTTCAATCAAAATTAAAGTTCAACTCTGTTAGTTTAAAGAACAGAACCGTAAGAAGTTTCACAGATTGCTTCTGTGTAGTTTTTATTTGAAGGCATTCCTTTTTCCACCATAGGCCTCATAGCGCCCTGAAGGTCCACTTGCGTTTACTACAGAAAGGGTTTTTCAGAACTGCTCAATCAAAAGTAAGGTTGAACTCTGTTAGTTGAATGCACAGAACTGTAAGAAGTTTCACAGATAGCTTCTTTGTAGTTTTTATTTGAACTTATATCTTTTTCAACTATAGGCCTCTTAGCGCCATGAATGTTCACTTGCATTTTCTGCAGAAAGTGTGTTTCATAACTGCTCAATATAACTAATGTTCAACTCTGTCTGTTGAATGCACAGAACAGTTAGGAGTTTCACAGATTGCGTCTGTGTAGTTTTTATTTGAACATATTCATTTTTCCACTATAGGCCTATTAGCGCCCTGAATGTTCACTTGCATTTTCTACAGAAAGAGTGTTTCAGAAATGCTCAATAACAACTAAGGTTCAACTCTGTTAGTTGAATGCACAGAACAGTAAGAAGTTACACAGATTGCTTCTGTGTGGTTTTTATTTGAAGATATTCCTTTTCCCACTATAGGCCTCTCAGCGCCCTGAATGTCCACTTGCATTTTCTACAGAAAGAGTGTTTCAGAGCTTCTCAATCAAAAGTAAGGTTGAACTCCGTTAGTTGAATGCACACAACAGGGAGAAGTTTCACAGATAGCTTCTGTGTAGTTTTTATGTGAACTTTTTCCTTTTTCCACTATAGTCCTCTTAGCGCCCTGAATGTCCATTTGTATTTTCTACAGAAAGAGTGTTTCAGAACTGCTCAATCAAAACTGAGGTTCAACTCTGTTAGTTGAATGCACAGAACAGTAAGGAGTTCCACAGATTTGTTCTGTGCAGTTTTTATTTGAAAATATTCCTTTTCCACTATAGGCCTCTTAGCGCCCTGAAAGTCCAATTGCATTTTTTACTGAAAGAGTGTTTCAGAACTGCACTATCAAAGGTAAGATTAAACTCTGTTAGTTCAATGCACAGAACAGAAAGAAGTTTCACAGAATGCTTCTGTGTAGTTTTTAGTTGAAGATATTTCTTTTTCCGCTATAGGCCTCTTAGCGCTCCGAATGTCCACTTGCATTTTCTACAGAAAGAGTGTTTCAGAACTGCTCAATCAAAAGTAAGGTTCAACTCTGTTAGTTGAATGCACAGAACAGAAAGAAGTTTCACAGATTGCTTCTGTATAGTTTTTGTTTGAAGATATTCCTTTTTCTACTATGGGCCTCTTAGCGCCATGAATGTCCACTTGCATTTTCTACAGAAAGAGTGTTTCAGAACTGCTCAATCAAAACTATGGTTCAACTCTGTTAGTTGAATGCACAGAACAGAGAGAAGTTTCACAGATATCTTCTGTGTAGTTTTTATTTGAACTTATTCCTTTTTCCACTATAGGCCCCTTAGCGCCCTGAATGTCCACTTGTATTTTCTACGGAAAGATTGTTTCAGAACTGCTCAATCAAAACTAAGGTTCAACTCTGTTAGTTGAATGCACAGAACAGAAAGAAGTTTCACAGATTGCTTCCTTGTAGTTTTTGTTTGAAGATATTCCCTTTTCCACTATAGGCCTCTCAGCGCCCAGAATGTCGACTTGCATTTTCTACAGAAAGAGTGTTTCAGAACTGCTCAATAAAAACTACCGTTCAACTATTTTAGTTGAATGCACAGAACAGAGAGAAGTTTCAGAGGTAGCTTCTGTGTAGTTTTTATGTGAACTTATTACTTTTTCCACAATAGGCCTCTTAGCGCCCTGAAAGTCCACTTGCATTTTCTACAGAAAGAGTGTTTCAGAACTGCTCAATCAAAAGTAAGTTTCAACTCTGTTAGTTGAATGCACAGAACAGAAAGAAGTTTCACAGATTGCTTCTGTGTAGTTTTTGTTTGAAGATATTCCTTTTTCTACTATGAACTTCTTAGCGCCATGAATGTCCACTTGTATTTTCTACAGAAAGAGTGTTTCAGAACTCCTCAATCAAAACTAAGATTCAACTCTGTTAGTTGAATACACAGAACATTGAGAAGTTTCACAGATATCTTCTGTGTAGTTTTTATTTGAACTCATTCCTTTTTCCACTGTAGGCCTCTTAGCGCCCTGAATGTCCACTTGTATTTTCTACAGAAAGAGTGTTTCAGAACTGCTCAATCAAAAGTAAGGTTCAACTCTGTTAGTTGAATGCACAGAACAGAAAGCAGGTTCACAGATTGCTTCTTTTTAGTTTTTGTTGGAAGATATTACCTTTTCCACTATAGGCCTCTTAGCGCCTTGAATGTCCACTTGCATTTTCTACACAAAGAGTGTTTCAGAACTGTTCAATCAAAATTAAGGTTCAACTGTGTTAGTTTAAAGAACAGAACCGTAAGAATTTTCACAGATTGCTTCTGTGTCGTTTTTATTTGAAGGTCTTCCATTTTCCACCATAGGCCTCTTAGCGCCCTGAATGTCCACTTGCATTTTCTACAGAAAGAGTGTTTCAGAACTGCTCAATCAAATGTAAGGTTGAAATCTGTCAGTTGAATGCACAGAACTGTAAGTAGTTTCACAGATAGCTTCTTTGTAGTTTTTATTTATACATATACTTTTTCAACTATAGGCCTCTTAGCGCCCTGAATGTTCACTTGCATTTTCAGCAGAAAGAGTGTTTAATAACTGCTCAATAATAACTAAGGTTCAACTCTGTTAGTTGAATGCACAGAACAGTAAGAATTTTCACAGATTGCTTCTGTGTGGTTTTTATCTGAAGATAGTCCTTTTCCCACTATAGGCCTCTCAGCGCCCTGAATGTCCACTTGCATTTTCTACGGAAAGAGATTTTCAGAACTGCTCAATGAAAACTGAGGTTCAACTCTGTTAGTTGAATGCACAGAACAGTAAGAAGTTTCACAGATTTCTTCTGTGCAGTTTTTATTTGAAAATATTCCTTTTCCACTATAGGCCTCTTAGCGCACTGAATGTCCAATTGCATTTTCTACAGAAAGAGTGTTTCAGAACTGCACAATCAAAAGTAAGGTTCAACTCTGTTAGTTGAATGCACAGAACAGAAAGGAGTTTCACAGATAGCTTCTGTGTAGTTTTTATGTGAACTTTTTCCTTTTTCCACTATAGTCCTCTTAGCGCCCTGAATGTCCACTTGTATTTTCTACAGAAAGAGTGTTTCAGAACTGCTCAATCAAAACTGAGGTTTAACTCTGTTAGTTGAATGCACAGAACAGTAAGAAGTTTCACAGATTTCTTCTGTGCAGTTTTTATTTGAAAATATTCCTTTTCCACTATAGGCCTCTTAGCGCCCTGAATGTCCACTTGCATTTTCTACAGAAAGAGTGTTTCAGAACTGCTCAATCAAAACTAAGGTTAAACTCTGTTAGTTGAATGCACAGAACAGAAAGAAGTTTCACAGAATGATTCTGTGTAGTTTTTATTTGAAGATATTTCTTTATCCGCTATAGGCCTCTTAGCGTTCCGAATGTCCACTTGCATTTTCTACAGAAAGAGTGTTTCAGAACTGCTCAATCAAAAGTAAGGTTCAACTCTGTTAGTTGAATGCACAGAACAGAAAGAAGTTTCACAGATTGCTTCTGTGTAGTTTTTGTTTGAAGATATTCCTTTATCTACCATGGGCCTCTTAGCGCCATGAATGTCCACTTGCATTTTCTACAGAAGGAGAGTTTCAGAACTGCTCAATCAAAACTAAGGTTCAAAACTGTTAGTTGAATGCACAGAACAGAGAGAAGTTTCACAGATAGCATCTGTGTAGTTTTTATGTGAACTTTTTCCTTTTTCCACTATAGGCCCCTTAGCGCCCTGAATGTCCACTTGTATTTTCTACGGAAAGATTGTTTCAGAACTGCTCAATCAAAACTAAGGTTCAACTCTGTTAGTTGAATGCACAGAACAGAAAGAAGTTTCACAGATTGCTTCTTTGTAGTTTTTGTTTGAAGATATTCCCTTTTCCACTATAGGCCTCTCAGCGCCCTGAATGTCCACTTGCATTTTCTACAGAAAGAGTGTTTCAGAACTGCTCAATAAAAACTACCATTCAACTATGTTAGTTGAATGCACAGAACAGTAAGAAGTTTCGCAGATTGCTTCTGTGCAGTTTTTATTTGAAAATATTCCTTTTTCCACTATAGGCCTCTTTGCTCCCTGAATGTCCAATTGCATTTTCTACAGAAAGGGTGTTTCAGAACTTCTCAATCAAAATTAAGATTCAACTCCGTTAGTTGAATGCACAGAACAGAGAGAAGTTTCACAGATAGCTTCTGTGTAGTTTTTATATGATCTCATTCCTTTTTCCACTGTAGGCCTCCTAGCGCCCTGAATGTCCACTTGTATTTTCTACAGAAAGAGTGTTGCAGAACTGCTCAATCAAAACTAAGGTTCAACTCTGTTAGTTGAATGCACAGAACAGAAAGTAGTTTCACAGATTGCTTCTTTGTATTTTTTGTTGGAAGATATTCCCTTTTCCACTATAGGCCTCTTAGAGCCATGAATGTCCACTTGCACTTTCAACACAAAGAGTGTTTCAGTAGTGTTCAATCAAAATTATGTTTCAACTGTGTTAGTTTAAAGAACAGAACCATAAGAAGTTTCACAGATTGCTTCTGTGTCGTTTTAATTTGAAGGTGTTCCTTTTTCCAACATAGGCCTCTTAGCGCCCTGAATGTCCCCTTGCATTTCCTTCAGAAAGGGTGTTTCAGAACTGCTCAATCAAATGTAAGGTTGAACTCTGTCAGTTGAATGCACAGAACTGTAAGAAGTTTCACAGATAGCTTCTTTGTAGTTTTTATTTATGCATATACTTTTTCAACTATAGGCCTCCTAGCGCCCTGAATGTTCACTTGCATTTTCTGCAGAAAGAGTGTTTCATAACTGCTCAATATAAATGAAGGTTCAACTCTGTTAGTTGAATGCACAGAACAGTAAGAAGTTTCACAGATTGCTTCTGTGTAGTTTTTAATTGAACATATTCATTTTTCCGCTATAGGCCTCTTAGCGCCCTGAATGTTCACTTGCATTTTCAACAGAAGAGTGTTTCAGAACTGCTCAATAATAACTAAGGTTCAACTCTGTGAGTTGAATGCACAGAACAGTAAGAAGTTTCACAGATTGGTTCTGTGTGGTTTTTATTTGAAGATATTCCTTGTCCCACTATAGGCCTCTAAGCGACCTGAATGTCCATTTGCATTTTCTACAGAAAGAGTGTTTCAGAACTGCTCAATAAATCTACCGATCAACACTGTTAGTTGAATGCACAGAACAGTAAGAAGTTTCACAGATTTCTTCTGTGCAGTTTTATTTGAAAATATTCCTTTTCCTCTATAGGCCTCTTGGCGCCCTGAATGTCCAATTGCATTTTCTACAGAAAGAGTGTTTCAGAACTGCTCAATCAAAGGTAAGGTTGAACTCTGTTAGTTAAATGCACAGATCAGAAAGAAGTTTCACAGAATGCTTCTGTGTAGTTTTTATTTGAAGATATTACCCTTTCCGCTATAGGCCTCTTAGGGCTCCGAATGTCCATTAGCATTTTCTACAGAATGAGTGTTTCAGAAATGCTGCATCAAAAGTAAGGTTCAAATATGTTAGTTGAATGCACAGAAGAGAAAGAAGTTTCACAGATTGCTTCTGTGTAGTTTTTGTTTGAAGTTATTCCTTTTTCTACTATGGGCCTCATAGCGCCATGAATGTCCACATGCATTTTCAACAGAAAGAGTGTTTCAGAACTGCTGAATCAAAACTAACTTTCAACTCTGTTAGTTGAATGCACAGAATAGAGAGAAGTTTCACAGATATCTTCTGTGTAGTTTTTATTTGAACTTATTCCTTTTTCCACTATAGGCATCTTAGCGCCCTGAATGTCCACTTGTATTTTCTACAGAAAGAGTGTTTCAGAACTGCTCAATCAAAACTAAGGCTCAAATCTGTTAGTTGAATGCACAGAACAGAAAGAAGTTTCACAGATTGCTTCTTTGTATTTTTTGTTTCAATATATTCCCTTTTCCACTATAGGCCTCTTAGCGCCATGAATGTCCACTTGCATTTTCTACAGAAAGAGTGTTTCAGAACTGTTCCATCAAAATTAAGGTTCAAATGTGTTAGTTTAAAGAACAGAACCATAAGAAGTTTCACAAATTGCTTCTGCGTAGTTTTTATTTGAAGGTATTCCTTTTTCCACCATAGGCCTCTTAGCGCCCTGAATGTCCACTTGCATTTTCTACAGAAAGGGTGTTTCAGAACTGCTCAATCAAAAGTAAGTTTGAACTCTGTTAGTTGAATGCACAGAACTGTAAGAATTTCACAGATAGTTTCTTTGTAGTTTTTATTTGAACATATGCCTTTTCAACTATAGGCCTCTTAGCGCCCTGAATGTTCACTTGCATTTTCTGCAGAAAGAGTGTTTCATAACTGCTCAATATAAACTAAGGTTCAACTCTGTTAGTTGAATGCACAGAACAGTAAGATGTTTCACAGATTGCTTCTCTGTAGTTTTTATTTGAACATTTTCATTTTTCCGCTATAGGCCTCTTAGCGCCTTGAATGTTCTCTTGCCTTTTCTACAGAAAGAGAGTTTCAGAACTGCTGAATAATAACTAAGGTTCAAATCTGTTAGTTGAATGCACAGAACAGTAAGAAGTTTCACAGATTGCTTCTGTGTGGTTTTTATTTGAGGATATTCCTTTTCCCACTATAGGCCTCTCAGCGCCCTGAATGTCCACTTGCATTTTCTACAGAAAGAGTGTTTAAGAACTGCTCAATAAAAACTACTGTTCAACTATGTTAGTTGAATGCACAGAACAGTAAGAAGTTTCGCAGATTGTTCTGTGCAGTTTTTATTTGAAAATATTCCTTTTTCCTGTATAGGCCTCTTAGCTCCCTGAATGTCCAATTGCATTTTCTATAGAAAGGGTGTTTCAGAAGCGCTCAATCAAAAGTAAAGTTCAACTCTGTTAGATGAATGCAAAGAACAGAAAGAAGTTTCACAGAATGCTTCTGTGTAGTTTGTATTTGAAGGTATTACTTTTTCCGCTATAGGCCTCTTAGCGCTCCGAAGGTCCACTTGCATTTTCTACAGAAAGAGTGTTTCAGAACTTCTCAATCAAAAGTAACGTTCAACTCCGTTAGTTGAATGCACAGAACAGAGAGAAGTTTCACAGATAGCTTCTGTGTAGTTTTTATGTGAACTTATTCCTTTTTCCACTATAGTCCACTTAGCGCCCTGAATGTCCCCTTGTATTTACTACAGAAAGTGTGTTTCAGAACTGCTCAATGAAAACTGAGATTCAACTCTCTTAGATGAATGCACAGAACAGTAAGAAGTTTCACAGATTTCTTCTGTGCAGTTTTTATTTGAAAATATTCCTTTTCCACTATAGGCCTCTTAGCGCCCTGAATGTCCAATTCCATTTTCTGCAGAAAGAGTGTTTCAGAACTGCTCAATCAAAAGTAAGGTTAAACTCTGTTAGTTGAATGCACAGAACAGAAAGAAATTTCACAGAATGCTGCTGTGTTGTTTTTATTTGAAGAGATTACTTTTTCCGCTATAGGCTTCTTAGCGCTTCGAAGGTCCACTTGTATTTTCTACAGAAAGAGTGTTTCAGAACTGCTCAATCAAAAGTAAGGTTCAAAGCTCTTAGTTGAATGCACAGAACAGAAAGAAGTTTCACAGATTGCTTCTGTGTAGTTTTTGTTTGAAGATATTCCTTTTTCTGCTATGGGCCTCTTAGCGCCATGAATGTTCTCTTGCATTTTCTACAGAAAGAGTGTTTCAGAACTGCTCAATCAAAACTAAGGTTCAACTCTGTTAGTTGAATGCACAGAACAGAGAGAACTTTCACAGATATCTTCTGTGTAGTTTTTATTTGAACTTATTCCTTTTTCCACTATAGGCCTCTGAGTGCCCTGAATGTCCACATGTATTTTCTACAGAAAGAGTGTTTCAGAACTGCTCAATCAAAACTAAGGTTCAACTCTGTTAGTTGAATGCACAGAAAGAAAGAAGTTTCACAGATTGCTTCTTTGTAGTTTTTGTTTGAAGATATTCCTTTTTCCACTATAGGCCTCTTAGCGCCATGAATGTCCACTTGCATTTTCTACAGAAAGAGTGTTTCAGAACTGTTCAATCAAAATTAAAGTTCAACTGTGTTAGTTTAAAGAACAGAACTGTAAGAAGTTTCACAGATTGCTTCTGTGTAGTTTTTATTTGAAGGTATTCCTTTTCCACCATAGGCCTCTTAGCGCCCTGAATGTCCACTTGCATTTTCTACAGAAAGGGTGTTTCAGAACTGCTCAATCAAAAGTAAGTTGAACTCTGTTAGTTGAATGCACAGAACTGTAAGAATTTCACAGATATTTCTTTGTAGTTTTTATTTGAACATATGCCTTTTTCAACTATAGGCCTCTTAGCGCCCTGAATGTTCACTTGCATTTTCTGCAGAAAGAGTGTTTCATAACTGCTCAATATAAACTAAGGTTCAACTCTGTTAGTTGAATGCAGAGAACAGTAAGATTTTCACAGATTGTTCTCTGTAGTTTTATTTGAACATTTTCATTTTTCCGCTATAGGCCTCTTAGCGCCTTGAATGTTCACTTGCATTTTTACAGAAAGAGAGTTTCAGAACTGCTCAATAATAACTAAGGTTCAAATCTGTTAGTTGAATGCACAGAACAGTAAGAAGTTTCACAGATTGCTTCTGTTGGTTTTTATTTGAGGATATTCCTTTTCCCACTATAGGCCTCTCAGCACCCTGAATGTCCACTTGCATTTTCTACAAAAAGAGTGTTTCAGAACTGCTCAATAAAAACTACCGTTCAACTATTTAGTTGAATGCACAGAACAGTAAGAAGTTTCACAGATAGCTTCTGTGCAGTTTTTATTTGAAAATATTCCTTTTTCCTCTATAGGCCTCATAGCTCCCTGAATGTCCAATTGCATTTTCTATAGAAAGGGTGTTTCAGAAGCGCTCAATCAAAAGTAAGTTCAACTCTGTTAGATGAATGCAAAGAACAGAAAGAAGTTTCACAGAATGCTTCTGTGTATTTGTATTTGAAGGTATTACTTTTTCCGCTAAGGCCTCTTAGCGCTCCGAAGGTCCACTTGCATTTTCTACAGAAAGAGTGTTTCAGAACTTCTCAATCAAAAGTAAGGTTCAACTCTGTTAGTTGAATGCACAGAACAGAAAGAAGTTTCACAGATTGCTTCTGTGTAGTTTTTTTTGAAGATATTCCTTTTTCTACTTGGCCTCTTAGCGCCATGAATGTCCACTTGCATTTTCTACAGAAAGAGTGTTTCAGAACTGCTCAATCAAAACTAAGTTTCAACTCTGTTAGTTGAATGCACAGAACAGAAGAATTCACAGATTCTTCTGTGTAGTTTTTATTTGAACTTATTCCTTTTTCCACTATAGGCCTCTAGCGCCCTGAATGTCCACTTGTATTTTCTACAGAAAGAGTGTTTCAGAACTGCTCAATCAAAATAAGGTTCAACTCTGTTAGTTGAATGCACAGAACAGAGAAGTTTCACAGATGCTTCTTTTAGTTTTTTTGAAGATATTCTTTTCCCTATAGGCCTCTTAGGCTGAAGTCCACTTGCATTTTCTACAGAAAGAGTGTTTCAGAACTGTTCAATCAAAATTAAGTCAACTTGTTAGTTAAAGAACAGAACGTAAGAAGTTTCACAGATGCTTCTGTGTAGTTTTTATTTGAAGTATTCCTTTTTCCACATATGCCTCTTAGCGCCCTGAATGTCCACTTGCATTTTCTACAGAAAGGGTGTTTCAGAACTGCTCAATCAAAAGTAAGTTTGAACTCTGTTAGTTGAATGCACAGAACTGTAAGAATTTCACAGATAGTTTCTTTGTAGTTTTTTTGAACATATACCTTTTTCAACAATAGGCCTCTTAGCGCCCTGAATGTTCACTTGCATTTTCTTAAGAAAGAGTGTTTCATAACTGCTCAATAAAAACTAAGGTTCAACTCTGTTAGTTGAATGCACAGAACAGTAAGAAGTTTCACAGATTGCTTCTGTGTGTTTTTATTTGAGATATTCCTTTTCCCACTATAGGCCTCTAGCGCCTGAATGTCCACTTGCATTTTCTACAGAAAGAGTGTTTCAAACTGCTCAATAAAACTAAGGTTCAACTCTGTTAGTTGAATGCACTGAACAGTAAGAAGTTTCACAGATTGCTTCTGTTAGTTTTATTTGAATATTCTTTTTCCGCTAAGGCCTCTTAGTGCCCTGAATGTTATTGCATTTTCTACAGAAAGAGGTTTCAAAACTGCTCAATAAAAAAGGTTCAATCTGTTAGTTGAATGCACAGAACAGAAGAAGTTTCACCAATTGCTTCTGTGTGGTTTTTATTTGAAGATATTCCTTTTTCCACTATAGGCCTCTCAGCGCCGTGAAGTCCACTTGCATTTTATACAGAAAGAATTTTCAGAACTGCTCAATAAAAACTACCGTTCAACTATGTTAGTTGAATGCACAGAACAGTAAGAAGTTTCACAGATTTCTTCTGTGCAGTTTTTATTTGAAAATATTCCTTTTCCACTATAGGCCTCTTAGCTCCCTGAATGTCCAATTGCATTTTCTATAGAAAGGGTGTTTCAGAAGTGCTCAATCAAAAGTAAGGTTCAACTCTGTTAGATTAATGCAAAGAACAGAAAGAAGTTTCACAGAATGCTTCTGTGTAGTTTGTATTTGAAGGTATTATTTTTCCGCTATAGGCCTCTTAGCGCACCGAATGTCCACTTGCATTTTCTACAGAAAGAGTGTTTCAGAACTTCTCAATCAAAAGTAAGGTTCAACTCCGTTAGCTGAATGCACAGAAAGAGAGAAGTTTCACAGATAGATTCTGTGTAGTTTTTATGTGAACTTTTTCCTTTTTCCACTATAGTCCTCTTAGCGCCCTGAATGTCCACTAGTATTTTCTACAGAAAGAGTGTTTCAGAACTGCTCAATGAAAACTGAGGTTCAACTCTGTTAGTTGAATGCACAGAACAGTAAGAAGTTTCACAGATTTCTTCTGTGCAGTTTTTATTTGAAAATATTCCTTTTCCACTATAGGCCTCTTAGCGCCCTGAATGTCCAATTCCATTTTCTGCAGAAAGAGTGTTTCAGAACTGCTCAATCAAAAGTAAGGTTAAACTCTGTTAGTTGAATGCACAGAACAGAAAGAAGTTTCACAGAATGCTTCTGTGTTGTTTTTATTTGAAGAGATTACTTTTTCCGCTATAGGCCTCTTAGCGCTTCGAAGGTCCACTTGCATTTTCTACAGAAAGAGTGTTTCAGAACTGCTCAATCAAAAGTAAGGTTCAAATCTCTTAGTTGAATGCACAGAACAGAAAGAAGTTTCACAGATTGCTTCTGTGTAGTTTTTGTTTGAAGATATTCCTTTTTCTACTATGGGCCTTTAGCGCCATGATGTCCACTTGCATTTTCTAGAAAGAGTGTTTCAGAACTGCTCAATCAAAACTAAGTTTCAACTCTGTTAGTTGAATGCACAGAACAGAGAGAACTTTCACAGATATCTTCTGTGTAGTTTTTATTTGAACTTATTACTTTTTCCACTATAGGCCTCTTAGCGCCCTGAGTGTCCAGTTGTATTTTCTACAGAAAGAGTGTTTCAGAACTGCTCAATCGAATCTAAGGTTCAACTCTGTTAGTTGAATGCACAGAACAGAAAGAAGTTTCACAGATTGCTTCTTTGTAGTTTTTGTTTGAAGATATTCCCTTTTCCACTATAGGCCTCTTAGCGCCATGAATGTCCACTTGCATTTTCTACAGAAAGAGTGTTTCAGAACTGTTCAATCAAAATTAAGGTTCAACTGTGTTAGTTTAAAGAACAGAACCGTAAGAAGTTTCACAGATTGCTTCTGTGTAGTTTTTATTTGAAGGTATTCCTTTTTCCACAATAGGCCTCTTAGCGCCCTGAATGTCCACTTGCATTTTCTACAGAAAGGGTGTTTCAGAACTGCTCAATCAAAAGTAAGTTTGAACTCTGTTAGTTGAATGCACAGAACTGTAAGAATATTCACAGATAGTTTCTTTGTTGTTTTTATTTGAACATATGCCTTTTTCAACTATAGGCCTCTTAGCGCCCTGAATGTTCACTTGCATTTTCTGCAGAAAGAGTGTTTCATAACTGCTCAATATAAACTAAGGTTCAACTCTGTTAGTTGAATGCAGAGAACAGTAAGATGTTTCACAGATTGCTTCTCTGTAGTTTTTATTTGAACATTTTCATTTTTCCGCTATAGGCCTCTTAGCCCTTGAATGTTCACTTGCATTTTCTACAGAAAGAGAGTTTCAGAACTGCTCAATAATAACTAAGGTTCAAATCTGTTAGTTGAATGCACAGAACAGTAAGAAGTTTCACAGATTGCTTCTGTGTGGTTTTTATATGAGGATATTCCTTTTCCCACTATAGGCCTCTCAGCGCCCTGAATGTCCACTTGCATTTTCTACAGAAAGAGAGTTTCAGAACTGCTCAATAAAAACTACCGTTCAACTATGTTAGTTGAATGCACAGAACAGTAAGAAGTTTCGCAGATTGCTTCTGTGCAGTTTTTATTTGAAAATATTCCTTTTCCTCTATAGGCCTCTTAGCTCCCTGAATGTCCAATTGCATTTTCTATAGAAAGGGTGTTTCAGAAGCGCTCAATCAAAAGTAAGGTTCAACTCTGTTAGATGAATGCAAAGAACAGAAAGAAGTTTCACAGAATGCTTCTGTGTAGTTTGTATTTGAAGGTATTACTTTTTCCGCTATAGGCCTCTTAGCGCTCCGAAGGTCCAGTTGCATTTTCTACAGAAAGAGTGTTTCAGAACTTCTCAATCAAAAGTAAGGTTCAACTCCGTTAGTTGAATGCACAGAACAGAGAGAAGTTTCACAGATAGCTTCTGTGTAGTTTTTATGTGAACTAATTTCCTTTTTCCACTATAGCTCTTAGCGCCCTGAATGTCCACTTGTATTTTCTACAGAAAGAGTGTTTCAGAACTGCTCAATCAAAACTAGGTTCAACTCTGTTAGTTGAATGCACAGAACAGAAAGAAGTTTCACAGATTGCTTCTTTGTAGTTTTTGTTTGAAGATATTCCCTTTTCCACTATAGGCCTCTTAGCGCCATGAATGTCCACTTGCATTTTCTACAGAAAGAGTGTTTCAGAACTGTTCAATCAAAATTAAGGTTCAACTGTGTTAGTTTAAAGAACAGAACCGTAAGAAGTTTCACAGATTGCTTCTGTGTAGTTTTTATTTGAAGGTATTCCTTTTTCCACCATAGGCCTCTTAGCGCCCTGAATGTCCACTTGCATTTTCTACAGAAAGAGTGTTTCATAACTGCTCAATCAAAAGTAAGGTTGAACCTGTTAGTTTAATGCACAGAACTGTAAGAAGTTTCACAGATAGCTTCTTTGTAGTTTTTATTTGAACATATACCTTTTTCAACTATAGGCCCCTTAGCGCCCTGAATGTTCACTTGCATTTTCTGCAGAAAGAGTGTTTCATAACTGCTCAATATAAACTAAGGTTCAACTCTGTTAGTTGAATGCACAGAACAGTAAAAGTTTCACAGATTGCTTCTGTGTAGTTTTTATTTGAACATATTCATTTTTCCGCTATAGGCTCTTAGCGCCCTGAATGTTCACTTGCATTTTCTACAGAAAGAGTGTTTCAGAACTGCTCAATAATAACTAAGGTTCAACTCGTTAGTTGAATGCACAGAACAGTAAGAAGTTTCACAGATTGCTTCTGTGTGGTTTTTATTTGAGATATTCCTTTTCCCACTATAGGCCTCTCAGCGCCCTGAATGTCCACTTGCATTTTCTACAGAAAGAGTGTTTCAGAACTGCTCAATAAAAACTACCGTTCAACTATGTTAGTTGAATGCACAGAACAGTAAGAAGTTTCGCAGATTGCTTCTGTGCAGTTTTATTTGAAATATTCCTTTTTCCACTATAGGCCTCTTAGCTCCCTGAATGTCCAATTGCATTTTCTATAGAAAGGGTGTTTCAGAAGGCTCAATCAAAAGTAAGGTTCAACTCTGTTAGATGAATGCAAAGAACAGAAAGAAGTTTCACAGAATGCTTCTGTGTAGTTTGTATTTGAGGTATTACTTTTTCCGCTATAGGCCTCTTAGCGCTCCGAAGGTCCACTTGCATTTTCTACAGAAAGAGTGTTTCAGAACTTCTCAATCAAAAGTAAGGTTCAACTCCGTTAGTTGAATGCACAGAACAGAGAGAAGTTTCACAGATAGCTTCTGTGTAGTTTTTATGTGAACTTTTTCCTTTTTCCGCTATAGTCCTCTAGCGCCTGAATGTCCACTTGTATTTTCTACAGAAAGAGTGTTTCAGAACTGCTGAATGAAAACTGAGATTCAACCTGTTAGTTGAATGCACAGAACAGTAAGAAGTTTCACAGATTTCTTCTGTGCATTTTTATTTGAAAATATTCCTTTTCCACTATAGGCCTCTTAGCGCCCTGAATGTCCAATTGCATTTTCTACAGAAAGAGTTTTCAGAACTGCTCAATCAAAAGTAAGGTTAAACTCCGTTAGTTGAATGCACAGAACAGAAAGAAGTTTTCACAGAATGCTTCTGTGTAGTTTTTATTTGAAGCTATTACTTTTTCCGTATAGGCCTCTTAGCGCTCCGAAGGTCCACTTGCATTTTTACAGAAAGAGTGTTTCAGAACTCTCAATCAAAAGTAAGGTTCAACTCTGTTAGTTGAATGCACAGAACAGAAAGAAGTTTCACAGATTGCTTCTGTGTAGTTTTTGTTTGAAGATATTCCTTTTCTACTATGGGCCTCTTAGCGCCATGAATGTCCACTTGCATTTTCTACAGAAAGAGTGTTTCAGAACTGCTCAATCAAAAGTAAGTTCAACTCTGTTAGTTGAATGCACAGAACAGAGAGAAGTTCACAGATATCTTCTGTGTAGTTTTTATTTGAACTTATTCCTTTTTCCACTATAGGCCTCTAGCGCCCTGAATGTCCACTTGTATTTTCTACGAAAGAGTGTTTCAGAACTGCTCAATCAAAACTAAGGTTCAACTCTGTTAGTTGAATGAACAGAACAGAAAGAAGTTTCACAGATTGCTTCTTTGTAGTTTTTGTTTGAAGATATTCCCTTTTCCACTATAGGCCTCTTAGCACCATGAATGTCCACTTGCATTTTCTACAGAAAGAGTGTTTCAGAACTGTTCAATCAAAATTAAGTTCAACTGTGTTAGTTTAAAGAACAGAACCGTAAGAAGTTTCACAGATTGCTTCTTGTAGTTTTTATTTGAAGGTATTCCTTTTTCCACCATAGGCCTCTTAGCGCCCTGAATGTCCACTTGCATTTTCTACAGCAAGGTGTTTCAGAACTGGTCAATCAAAAGTAAGGTTGAACTCCGTTAGTTGATGCACAGAACAGAGAGAAGTTTCACAGATAGCTTCTGTGTATTTTTTATGAAACTTTTCCTTTTTCCACTATAGTCCTCTTAGCCCTGATGTCACTGTATTTTCTACAGAAAGATGTTTCAGAACTGCTCAATGAAACTGAGGTTCAACTATGTTAGTTGAATGCACAGAACAGTAAGAATTTTCACAGGTTTCTTTTGTGCAGTTTTTATTTGAAAATATTCCTTTTCCACTATAGGCCTCTTAGCGCCCTGAATGTCCAATTCCATTTTCTGCAGAAAGAGTGTTTCATAACTGCTCAATATAAACTAAGGTTCAACTCTGTTAGTTGAATGCAGAGAACAGTAAGATGTTTCACAGATTGCTTCTCTGTAGTTTTTATTTGAACATTTTCATTTTTCCGCTATAGCCTCTTAGACCTTGAATGTTCACTTGCATTTTCTACAGAAGAGAGTTTCAGAACTGCTCAATAATAACTAAGGTTCAAATCTGTTAGTTGAATGCACAGAACAGTAAGAAGTTTCACAGATTGCTTCTGTGTGGTTTTTATATGAGGATATTCCTTTTCCCACTATAGGCCTCTCAGCGCCCTGAATGTCCACTTGCATTTTCTACAGAAAGAGGTTTCAGAACTGCTCAATAAAAACTACTGTTCAACGATGTTAGTTGAATGCACAGAACAGTAAGAAGTTTCGCAGATTGCTTCTGTGCAGTTTTTATTTGAAAATATTCCTTTTTCCTCTATAGGCCTCTTAGCTCCTGAATGTCCAATTGCATTTTCTATAGAAAGGGTGTTTCAGAAGCGCTCAATCAAAAGTAAGGTTCAACTCTGTTAGATGAATGCAAAGAACAGAAAGAAGTTTCACAGAATGCTTCTGTGTAGTTTGTATTTGAAGGTATTACTTTTTCCGCTATAGGCCTCTTAGCGCTCCGAAGGTCCAGTTGCATTTTCTACAGAAAGAGTGTTTCAGAACTTCTCAATCAAAGTAAGGTTCAACTCCGTTAGTTGAATGCACAGAACGAGAGAAGTTTCACAGATAGCTTCTGTGTAGTTTTTATGTGAACTTATTCCTTTTTCCACTATAGCCTCTGAGCGCCCTGAATGTCCACTTGTATTTTCTACAGAAAGAGTGTTTCAGAACTGCTCAATCAAAACTAAGGTTCAACTCTGTTAGTTGAATGCACAGAACAGAAAGAATTTACAGATTGTTCTTTGTAGTTTTGTTTGAAGATATTCCCTTTTCCACTATAGGCCTCTTAGCGCCATGAATGTCCACTTGCATTTTCTACAGAAAGAGTGTTTCAGAACAGTTCAATCAAAATTAAAGTTCAACTGTGTTAGTTTAAAGAAAGAACCGTAAGAAGTTTCACAGATTGCTTCTGTTAGTTTTTATTTGAAGGTATTCCTTTTTCCACCATAGCTCTTAGCGCCCTGAATGTCCAATTGCATTTTCTATAGAAACGGTGTTTCAGAGCTGCTCAATCAAAAGTAAGGTTGAACACTGTTAGTCGAATGCACAGAACTGTAAGAAGTTTCACAGATAGCTTCTTTGTAGTTTTTATTTGAACATATACCTTTTTCAACTATAGGCCTTAGCGCCCTGAATGTCACTTGCATTTTCTGCAGAAAGAGTGTTTCATAACTGCTCAATATAAACTAAGGTTCAACTCTGTTAGTTGAATGGACTGAACAGTAAGAAGTTTCACAGATTGCTTCTGTGTAGTTTTTATTTGAACATATTCATTTTTCCGCTATAGGCCTCTTAGTGCCCTGAATGTTCACTTGCATTTTCTACAGAAAGAGGGTTTCAGAAGTGCTCAATAATAACTAAGGTTCAACTCTGTTAGCTGAATGCACAGAACAGTAAGAAGTTTCACAGATTGCTTCTGTGTGGTTTTTATTTGAGGATATTCCTTTTCCCACTATAGGCCTCTCAGCGCCCTGAATGTCCACTTGCATTTTCTATGGAAAGAGTGTTTCAGAACTGCTCAATAAATCTACCGTTCAACTATGTTAGTTGAATGCACAGAACAGTAAGAAGTTTCGCAGATTGCTTCTGTGCAGTGTTTATTTGAAAATATTCCTTTTTCCTCTATAGGCCTCTTAGCTCCCTGAATAACCAATTGCATTTTCTATAGAAAGGTGTTTCAGAAGCGCTCAATCAAAGTAAGGTTCAACTCTGTTAGATGAATGCAAAGAACAGAAAGAAGTTTCACAGATTGCTTCTGTGTAGTTTGTATTTGTAGTATTACTTTTCCGCTATAGGCCTCTTAGCGCTCCGAAGTCCACTTGCATTTTCTACAGAAAGAGTGTTTCAGAACTTCTCAATCAAAAGTAAGGTTCAACTCCGTTAGTTGAATGCACAGAACAGAGAGAAGTTTCACAGATAGCTTCTGTGTAGTTTTTATGTGAACTTTTTCCTTTTTCCGCTATAGTCCTCTAGCGCACTGAATGTCCACTTGTATTTTTCTACAGAAAGAGTGTTTCAGAACTGCTGAATGAAAACTGAGATTCAACCTGTTAGTTGAATGCACAGAACAGTAAGAAGTTTCACAGATTTCTTCTGTGCACTTTTTATTTGAAAATATTCCTTTTCCACTATAGGCCTCTTAGCGCCTGAATGTCCAATTGCATTTTCTACAGAAAGAGTTTTTCAGAACTGCTCAATCAAAGTAAGGTTAAACTCCGTTAGTTGAATGCACAGAACAGAAAGAAGTTTTACAGAATGCTTCTGTGTAGTTTTTATTTGAAGCTATTACTTTTCCGTTATAGGCCTCTTAGCGCTCCGAAGGTCCACTTGCATTTTTTACAGAAAGAGTGTTTCAGAACTTCTCAATCAAAAGTAAGGTTCAACTCTGTTAGTTGAATGCACAGAACAGAAAGAAGTTTCACAGATTGCTTCTGTGTAGTTTTTGTTTGAAGATATTCCTTTTTCTACTATGGGCCTCTTAGCGCCATGAATGTCCACTTGCATTTTCTACAGAAAGAGTGTTTCAGAACTGCTCAATCAAAGTAAGGTTCAACTCTGTTAGTTGAATGCACAGAACAGAGAGAAGATTCACAGATATCTTCTGTGTAGTTTTTATTTGAATTATCCTTTTCCACTATAGGCCTCTGAGCGCCCTGAATGTCCACTTGTATTTTGTACCGAAAGAGTGTTTCAGAACTGCTCAATCAAAACTAAGGATCAACTCTGTTAGTTGAATGAACAGAACAGAAAGAAGTTTCACAGATTGCTGCTTTGTAGTTTTTTTTGAAGATATTCCTTTTCCACTATAGGCCTCTTAGCACCATGACTGTCCACTTGCATTTTCTACAGAAAGAGTGTTTCAGAACTGTTCAATCAAAATTAAAGTTCAACTGTGTTAGTTTAAAGAACAGAACCGTAAGAAGTTTCACAGATTGCTTCTCTGTAGTTTTTATTTGAAGGTATTCCTTTTTTCACCATAGGCCTCTTAGCGCCCTGAATGTCCACTTGCATTTTCTACAGCAAGGGTGTTTCAGAACTGGTCAATCAAAAGTAAGGTTGAACTCCGTTAGTTGAATGCACAGAACAGAGAGAAGTTTCACAGATAGCTTCTGTGTATTTTTTATGAGAACTTTTTCCTTTTTCCACTATAGTCCTCTTAGCGCCCTGAATGTCCACTAGTATTTTCTACAGAAAGATTGTTTCAGAACTGCTCAATGAAAACTGAGGTTCAACTATGTTAGTTGAATGCACAGAACAGTAAGAATTTTCACAGGTTTCTTTTGTGCAGTTTTTATTTGAAAATATTCCTTTTCCACTATAGGCCTCTTAGCGCCCTGAATGTCCAATTCCATTTTCTGCAGGAAGAGTGTTTCATAACTGCTCAATATAAACTAAGGTTCAACTCTGTTAGTTGAATGCAGAGAACAGTAAGGTGTTTCACAGATTGCTTCTCTGTAGTTTTTATTTGAACATTTTCATTTTTCCGCTATAGGCCTCTTAGCACCTTGAATGTTCACTTGCATTTTCTACAGAAAGAGAGTTTCAGAACTGCTCAATAATAACTAAGGTTCAAATCTGTTAGTTGAATGCACAGAACAGTAAGAAGTTTCACAGATTGCTTCTGTGTGGTTTTTATATGAGGATATTCCTTTTCCCACTATAGGCCTCTCAGCGCCCTGAATGTCCACTTGCATTTTCTACAGAAAGAGAGTTTCAGAACTGCTCAATAAAAACTACTGTTCAACGATGTTAGTTGAATGCACAGAACAGTAAGAAGTTTCGCAGATTGCTTCTGTGCAGTTTTTATTTGAAAATATTCCTTTTTCCTCTATAGGCCTCTTAGCTCCCTGAATGTCCAATTGCATTTTCTATAGAAAGGGTGTTTCAGAAGCGCTCAATCAAAAGTAAGGTTCAACTCTGTTAGATGAATGCAAAGAACAGAAAGAAGTTTCACAGAATGCTTCTGTGTAGTTTGTATTTGAAGGTATTACTTTTTCCGCTATAGGCCTCTTAGCGCTCCGAATGTCCAGTTGCATTTTCTACAGAAAGAGTGTTTCAGAACTTCTCAATCAAAAGTAAGGTTCAACTCCGTTAGTTGAATGCACAGAACGAGAGAAGTTTCACAGATAGCTTCTGTGTAGTTTTTATGTGAACTTATTCCTTTTTCCACTATAGGCCTCTGAGCGCCCTGAATGTCCACTTGTATTTTCTACAGAAAGAGTGTTTCAGAACTGCTCAATCAAAACTAAGGTTCAACTCTGTTAGTTGAATGCACAGAACAGAAAGAAGTTTCACAGATTGCTTCTTTGTAGTTTTTGTTTGAAGATATTCCCTTTTCCACTATAGGCCTCTTAGCGCCATGAATGTCCACTTGCATTTTCTACAGAAAGAGTGTTTCAGAACAGTTCAATCAAAATTAAAGTTCAACTGTGTTAGTTTAAAGAAAGAACCGTAAGAAGTTTCACAGATTGCTTCTGTTTAGTTTTTATTTGAAGGTATTCCTTTTTCCACCATAGGCTTCTTAGCGCCCTGAATGTCCAATTGCATTTTCTATAGAAACGGTGTTTCAGAGCTGCTCAATCAAAAGTAAGGTTGAACACTGTTAGTCGAATGCACAGAACTGTAAGAAGTTTCACAGATAGCTTCTTTGTAGTTTTTATTTGAACATATACCTTTTTCAACTATAGGCCCCTTAGCGCCCTGAATGTTCACTTGCATTTTCTGCAGAAAGAGTGTTTCATAACTGCTCAATATAAACTAAGGTTCAACTCTGTTAGTTGAATGGACTGAACAGTAAGAAGTTTCACAGATTGCTTCTGTGTAGTTTTTATTTGAACATATTCATTTTTCCGCTATAGGCCTCTTAGTGCCCTGAATGTTCACTTGCATTTTCTACAGAAAGAGGGTTTCAGAAGTGCTCAATAATAACTAAGGTTCAACTCTGTTAGCTGAATGCACAGAACAGTAAGAAGTTTCACAGATTGCTTCTGTGTTGTTTTTATTTGAGGATATTCCTTTTCCCACTATAGGCCTCTCAGCGCCCTGAATGTCCACTTGCATTTTCTATGGAAAGAGTGTTTCAGAACTGCTCAATAAATCTACCGTTCAACTATGTTAGTTGAATGCACAGAACAGTAAGAAGTTTCGCAGATTGCTTCTGTGCAGTGTTTATTTGAAAATATTCCTTTTTCCTCTATAGGCCTCTTAGCTCCCTGAATAACCAATTGCATTTTCTATAGAAAGGGTGTTTCAGAAGCGCTCAATCAAAAGTAAGGTTCAACTCTGTTAGATGAATGCAAAGAACAGAAAGAAGTTTCACAGATTGCTTCTGTGTAGTTTGTATTTGTAGGTATTACTTTTTCCGCTATAGGCCTCTTAGCGCTCCGAAGGTCCACTTGCATTTTCTACAGAAAGAGTGTTTCAGAACTTCTCAATCAAAAGTAAGGTTCAACTCCGTTAGTTGAATGCACAGAACAGAGAGAAGTTTCACAGATAGCTTCTGTGTAGTTTTTATGTGAACTTTTTCCTTTTTCCGCTATAGTCCTCTAAGCGCACTGAATGTCCACTTGTATTTTCTACAGAAAGAGTGTTTCAGAACTGCTGAATGAAAACTGAGATTCAACACTGTTAGTTGAATGCACAGAACAGTAAGAAGTTTCACAGATTTCTTCTGTGCACTTTTTATTTGAAAATATTCCTTTTCCACTATAGGCCTCTTAGCGCCCTGAATGTCCAATTGCATTTTCTACAGAAAGAGTTTTTCAGAACTGCTCAATCAAAAGTAAGGTTAAACTCCGTTAGTTGAATGCACAGAACAGAAAGAAGTTTTACAGAATGCTTCTGTGTAGTTTTTATTTGAAGCTATTACTTTTTCCGTTATAGGCCTCTTAGCGCTCCGAAGGTCCACTTGCATTTTTTACAGAAAGAGTGTTTCAGAACTTCTCAATCAAAAGTAAGGTTCAACTCTGTTAGTTGAATGCACAGAACAGAAAGAAGTTTCACAGATTGCTTCTGTGTAGTTTTTGTTTGAAGATATTCCTTTTTCTACTATGGGCCTCTTAGCGCCATGAATGTCCACTTGCATTTTCTACAGAAAGAGTGTTTCAGAACTGCTCAATCAAAAGTAAGGTTCAACTCTGTTAGTTGAATGCACAGAACAGAGAGAAGATTCACAGATATCTTCTGTGTAGTTTTTATTTGAACTTATTCCTTTTTCCACTATAGGCCTCTGAGCGCCCTGAATGTCCACTTGTATTTTGTACCGAAAGAGTGTTTCAGAACTGCTCAATCAAAACTAAGGATCAACTCTGTTAGTTGAATGAACAGAACAGAAAGAAGTTTCACAGATTGCTGCTTTGTAGTTTTTGTTTGAAGATATTCCCTTTTCCACTATAGGCCTCTTAGCACCATGACTGTCCACTTGCATTTTCTACAGAAAGAGTGTTTCAGAACTGTTCAATCAAAATTAAAGTTCAACTGTGTTAGTTTAAAGAACAGAACCGTAAGAAGTTTCACAGATTGCTTCTCTGTAGTTTTTATTTGAAGGTATTCCTTTTTTCACCATAGGCCTCTTAGCGCCCTGAATGTCCACTTGCATTTTCTACAGCAAGGGTGTTTCAGAACTGGTCAATCAAAAGTAAGGTTGAACTCCGTTAGTTGAATGCACAGAACAGAGAGAAGTTTCACAGATAGCTTCTGTGTATTTTTTATGAGAACTTTTTCCTTTTTCCACTATAGTCCTCTTAGCGCCCTGAATGTCCACTAGTATTTTCTACAGAAAGATTGTTTCAGAACTGCTCAATGAAAACTGAGGTTCAACTATGTTAGTTGAATGCACAGAACAGTAAGAATTTTCACAGGTTTCTTTTGTGCAGTTTTTATTTGAAAATATTCCTTTTCCACTATAGGCCTCTTAGCGCCCTGAATGTCCAATTCCATTTTCTGCAGAAAGAGTGTTTCAGAACTGCTCAATCAAAAGTAAGGCTAAACTCTGTTACTTGAATGCACAGAACAGAAAGAAGTTTTACAGAATGCTTCTGTGTAGTTTTTATTTGAAGCTATTTCTTTTTCCGCTATAGGCCTCTTAGCGCTCCGAAGGTCCACTTGCATTTTCTACAGAAAGAGTGTTTCAGAACTTCTCAATCAAAAGTAAGGTTCAACTCTGTTAGTTGAATGCACAGAACAGAAAGAAATTTCACAGATTGCTTCTGTGTAGTTTTTGTTTGAAGGTATTCCTTTTTCTACTATGGGCCTCTTAGCGCCATGAATGTCCACTTGCATTTTCTACAGAAAGAGTGTTTCAGAACTGCTCAATCAAAACTAAGGTTCAACTCTGTTAGTTGAATGCACAGAACAGAGAGAAGATTCACAGATATCTTCTGTGTAGTTTTTATATGATCTTATTCCTTTTTCCACTATAGGCCTCTGAGCGCCCTGAATGTCCACTTGTATTTTCTACAGAAAGAGTGTTTCAGAACTGCTCAATCAAAACTAAGGTTCAACTCTGTTAGTTGAATGCACAGAACAGAAAGAAGTTTCACAGATTGCTTCTGTGAAGATTTTGTTTGAAGATATTCCTTTTTCTACTATGGGCCTCTTAGCGCCATGAATGTCCACATGCATTTTATACAGAAAGAGTGTTTCAGAACTGTTCAATCAAAATTAAAGCTCAACTGTGTTAGTTTAAAAAACAGAACCGTAAGAAGTTTCACAGATTGCTTCTGTGTAGTTTTTATTTGAAGGTATTCCTTTTTCCACTATAGGCCTCTTAGCGCCCTGAATGTCCACTTGCATTTTCTACAGAAAGGGTGTTTCAGAACTGCTGAATCAAAAGTAAGCTTGAACTCTGTTAGTCGAATGCACAGAACTGTAAGAAGTTTCTCAGATAGCTTCTTTGTAGTTTTTATTTGAACATATACCTTTTTCAACTATAGGCCTCTTAGCGCCCTGAATGTTCACTTGCATTTTCTGCAGAAAGAGTGTTTCATAACTGCTCAATATAAACTAAGGTTCAACTCTGTTAGTTGAATGCACAGAACAGTAAGAAGTTTCACAGATTGCTTCTGTGTAGTTTTTATTTGAACATATTCATTTTTCCGCTATAGGCCTCTTAGTGCCCTGAATGTTCACTTGCATTTTCTACAGAAAGAGTGTTTCAGAACTGCTCAATAATAACTAAGGTTCAACTCTGTTAGTTGTATGCACAGAACAGTAAGAAGTTTCATCTATTGCTTCTGTGTTTTTTTTATTTGAAGATATTCCTTATTCCACTACAGGCCTCTCAGCGCCGTGAATGTCCACTTGCATTTTATACAGAAAGAGTGTTTCAGAACTGCTTAATAAAAACTACCGTTCAACTATGTTAGTTGAATGCACAGAACAGTAAGAAGTTTCACAGATTTCTTCTGTGCAGTTTTTATTTGAAAATATTCCTTTTTCCACTATAGGCCTATTCTCTCCCTGAATGTCCAATTGCATTTTCTATAGAAAGGGTGTTTCAGAAGTGCTCAATCAAAAGTAAGGTTCCACTCTGTTAGATGAATGCAAAGAACAGAAAGAAGTTTCACAGAATGCTTCTGTGTAGTTTGTATTTCCAGGTATTACTTTTTCCGCTATAGGCCTCTTAGCGCACTGAATGTCCACTTGCATTTTCTACAGAAAGAGTGTTTCAGAACTTCTCAATCAAAAGTAAGGTTCAACTCCGTTAGTTGAATGCACAGAACAGAGAGAAGTTTCACAGATAGCTTCTGTGTAGTTTTTATGTGAACTTTTTCCTTTTTCCACTATAGTCCTCTTAGCGCCGTGAATGTCCTCGAGTATTTTCTACAGAAAGAGTGTTTCAGAACTGCTCAATGAAATCTGAGGTTCAACTCTGTTAGTTGAATGCACAGAACAGTAAGAAGTTTCACAGATTTCTTCTGTGCAGTCTTTATATGAAAATATTCCTTTTCCACTATAGGCCTATTATCGCCCTGAATATCCAATTCCGTTTTCTGCAGAAAGAGTGTTTCAGAACTGCTCAATCAAAAGTAAGGTTAAACTCTGTTACTTGAATGCACAGAACAGAAAGAAGTTTCACAGAATGCTTCTGTGTTGTTTTTATTTGAAGAGATTACTTTTTCCGCTATAGGCCTCTTAGCGCTTCGAAGGTCTACTTGCATTTTCTACAGAAAGAGTGTTTCAGAACTGCTCAATCAAAACTAAGGTTCAACTCTGTTAGTTGAATGCACAGAACAGAAAGAAGTTTCACAGATTGCTTCTTTGTAGTTTTTGTTTGAAGATATTCCCTTTTCCACTATAGGCCTCTTAGCGCCATGAATGTCCACTTGCATTTTCTACAGAAAGAGTGTTTCAGAACTGTTCAATCAAAATTAAAGTTCAACTGTGTTAGTTTAAAAAACAGAACCGTAAGAAGTTTCACAGATTGCTTCTGTGTAGTTTTTATTTGAAGGTATTCCTTTTTCCACCATAGGCCTCTTAGCGCCCTGAATGTCCACTTGCATTTTCTACAGAAAGAGTGTTTCAGAACTGCTCAATAAAAACTACCTTTCAAATATGTTAGTTGAATGCACAGAACAGTAAGAAGTTTCGCAGATTGCTTCTGTGCAGTTTTTATTTGAAAATATTCCTTTTTACTCTATAGGCCTCTTAGCTCCCTGAATGTCCAATTGCATTTTCTATAGAAAGGTTGTTTCTGAAGCACTCAATCAAAAGTAAGGTTCAACTCTGTTAGATGAATGCAAAGAACAGAAAGAAGTTTCACAGAATGCTTCTGTGTAGTTTGTATTTGAAGGTATTACTTTTTCCGCTATAGGCCTCTTAGCGCTCTGAAGGTCCACTTGCATTTACTACAGAAAGAGTGTTTCAGAACTTCTCAATCAAAAGTAAGGTTCAACTCCGTTAGTTGAATGCACAGAACAGAGAGAAGTTTCACAGATAGCTTCTGTGTAATTTTTATGTGAACTTTTTCCTTTTTCCACTATAGTCCTCTAAGCGCCCTGAATGTCCACTTGTATTTTCTACAGAAAGAGTGTTTCAGAACTGCTCAATGAAAACTGAGGTTCAACTCTGTTAGTTGAATGCACAGAACAGTAAGAAGTTTCACAGATTTCTTCTGTGCACTTTTTATTTGAAAATATTCCTTTTCCACTATAGGCCTCTTAGCGCCCTGAATGTCCAATTGCATTTTCTACAGAAAGAGTGTTTCAGAACTGCTGAATCAAAAGTAAGGTTAAACTCTGTTAGTTGAATGCACAGAACAGAAAGAAGTTTTACAGAATGCTTCTGTATAGTTTTTATTTGAAGCTATTACTTTTTCCGCTATAGGCCTCTTAGCGCTCCGAAGGTCCACTTGCATTTTCTACAGAAAGAGTGTTTCAGAACTTCTCAATCAAAAGTAAGGTTCAACTCTGTTAGTTGAATGCACAGAACAGAAAGCAGTTTCACAGATTGCTTCTGTGTAGTTTTTGTTTGAAGATATTCCTTTTTCTACTATGGGCCTCTTAGCGCCATGAATGTCCACTTGCATTTTCTACAGAAACAGTGTTTCAGAACTGCTCAATCAAAACTAAGGTCCAACTCTGTTAGTTGAATGCACAGAACAGAGAGAAGATTCACAGATATCTTCTGTGTAGTTTTTATTTGAACTTATTCCTTTTTCCACTATAGGCCTGTGAGCGCCCTGAATGTCCACTTGTATTTTCTACAGAAAGAGTGTTTCAGAACTGCTCAATCAAAACTAAGGTTCAACTCTGTTAGTTGAATGCACAGAACAGAAAAAAGTTTCACAGATTGCTTCTGTGAAGTTTTTGTTTGAAGATATTCCTTTTTCTACTATGGGCCTCTTAGCGCCATGAATGTCCACTTGCATTTTCTACAGAAAGAGTGTTTCAGAACTGTTCAATCAAAATTAAGGTTCAACAGTGTTAGTTTAAATAACAGAACCGTAAGAAGTTTCACAGATTGCTTCTGTGTATTTTTATTTGAAGGTATTCCTTTTTCCACCATAGGCCTCTTTGCGCCCTGAATGTCCACTTGCATTTTCTACAGAAAGGGTGTTTCAGAACTGCTCAATCAAAAGTAAGGTTCAACTCCGTTAGTTGAATGCACAGAACAGAGAGAAGTTTCCCAGATAGCTTCTGTGTAGTTTTTATGTGAACATTTTCCTTTTTCCACTATAGTCCTCTTAGCGCCCTGAATGTCCACTTGTATTTTCTACCAAAAGAGTGTTTCAGAACTGCTCAATCAAAACTGAGGTTCAACACTGTTAGTTGAATGCATAGAACAGTAAGTAGTTACACAGATTTCTTCTGTGCAGTTTTTATTTGAAAATATTCCTTTTCCAATATAGGCCTCTTATCGCCCTGAATGTCCAATTGCATTTTATACAGAAAGAGTGTTTCAGAACTGCTCAATGAAATGTAAGGTTTAACTCTGTTAGTTGAATGCAAAGAACAGAAAGAAGTTTCACAGAATGCTTCTGTGTAGTTTTTATTTGAAGATATTACTTTTTCCGCTATAGGCCTCTTAGCTCTCCGAAGGTCCACTTGCATTTTCTACAGAAAGAGTGTTTCAGAACTGCTCAATCAAAAGTAAGGTTCAGCTCTGTTAGTTGAATGCACAGAACAGAAAGAAGTTTCATAGATTGCTACTGTGTAGTTTTTGTTTGAAGATATTCCTTTTTCTACTATGGGCCTCTTTGCGCCAAGAATGTCCACTTGCATTTTCTACAGAAAGAGTGTTTCAGAACTGCTCAATCAAAACTAAACTTCAACTCTGTTAGTTGAATGCACAGAACAGAGAGAAATTTCACAGATATCTTCTGTGTAATTTTTATTTGAACTTATTCCTTTTTCCACTATAGGCCTCTTAGCGCCCTGAATGTCCAATTGTATTTTCTACAGAAAGTGTGTTTCACAACTGCTCAATCAAAAGTAAGTTTCAACTCTGTTAGTTGAATGCACAGAACAGAAAGAAGTTTCACAGATTGCTTCTGTGTAGTTTTTGTTTGATGATATTCCTTTTTCTACTATGGGCCTCTTAGCGCCATGAATTTCCACTTGCATTTTCTACAGAAAGAATGTTTCAGAACTGTTCAATGAAAATTAAGGTTCAACTCTGTTAATTTAAAGAACAGAACCGGAAGAAGTTTCACAGATTGCTTCAGTGTAGTTTTTATTTGAAGGTATTCCTTTTTCCAACATAGGCCTCTTAGCGCCCTGAATGTAAACTTGCATTTAATACAGAAAGGGTGTTTCAGAACTGCTCAATCAAAAGTAAGGTTGAACTCTGTTAGTTGAATGCACAGAACTGTAACAAGTTTCACAGATAGATTCTTTGTAGTTTTTATGTGAACATATACGTTTTTCAACTATAGGCCACTTAGGACCCTGAATGTTCACTTGCATTATCTGCAGAAAGAGTGTTTCATAACTGCTCAATATAAACTGAGGTTCAACTCTGTTAGTTAAATGCACAGAACAGTAAGAAGTTTCACAGATTGCTTCTGTGTAGTTTTTATTTCAATATATTCATTTTTCTGCTATAGGCCTCTTTGCGCCAAGAATGTTCACTTGCATTTTCTACAGAAAGAGTGTTTAAGAGCTGCTCAATAATAACTAAGGTTCAACTCTGTTAGTTGAATGCACAGAACAGTAAGAAGTTTCACAGATTGCTTCTGTGTGGTTTTTAATTGAAGATATTTCTTTTCCCACTATAGGACTCTCAGCGCCCTGAATGTCCACTTGCATTTTCTACAGAAAGAGTGTTTCAGAACTGCTCAATAAAAACTACCGTTCAACTATGTTAGTTGAATGCACAGAACAGTAAGATGTTTCGCAGATTGCTTCTGTGCAGTTTTTATTTGAAAATATTCCTTTTTCCTCTATAGGCCTCTTAGCTCCCTGAATGTCCAATTGCATTTTCTATAGAAAGGGTGTTTCAGAAGCGCTCAATCAAAAGTAAGGTTCAACTCTGTTAGATGAATGCAAAGAACAGAAAGAAGTTTCACAGAATGCTTCTGTGCAGTTTGTATTTGAAGGTATTACTTTTTCCGCTATAGGCCTCTTAGCGCTCCGAAGGTCCACTTGCATTTTCTACAGAAAGAGTGTTTCAGAACTTCTCAATCAAAAGTAAGGTTCAACTCCGTTAGTTGAATGCACAGAACAGAGAGAAGTTTAACAGATAGGTTCTGTGTAGTTTTTATGTGAACTTTTTCCTTTTTCCACTATAGTCCTGTTTTCGCCCTGAATGTCCCCTTGTATTTTCTACAGAAAGAGTGTTTCAGAACTGCTCAACCAAAACTGCGGTTGAACTCTGTTAGTTGAATGCACAGAACAGTAAGAAGTTTCGCAGATTGTTTCTGTGCAGTTTTTATTTGAAAATATTCCTTTATCCACTATAGGCCTCTTAGCTCCCTGAATGTCCAATTGCATTTTCTATAGAAAGGGTGTTTCAGAAGTGCTCAATCAAAAGTAAGGTTCAACTCTGTTAGATGAATGCAAAGAACAGAAAGAAGTTTCACAGAATGCTTCTGTGTAGTTTGTATTTGAAGGTATTACTTTTTCCGCTGTACGCCTCTTAGCGCTCCGAATGTCCAATTGCATTTTCTACAGAAAGAGTGTTTCACAACTTCTCAATAAAAAGTAAGGTTCAAATCCGTTAGTTGAATGCAGAGAACAGAAAGAAGTTTCACAGATAGCTTCTGTGTAGTTTTTAAGTGAACTTTTTCCTTTTTCCTCTATAGTCCTCTTAGCGCCCTGAATGTCCACTTGTATTTTCTACAGAAAGAGTGTTTCAGAAATTCTCAATCCAAACTGAGGTTCAACTCTCTTAGTTGAATGCACAGAACAGTAAGAAGTTTCACAGATTTCTTCTGTGAAGTTTTTATTTGAAAATATTACTTTTCCACTATAGGCCTCTTAGCGCCCTGAATGAACAATTCATTTTCTACAGAAAGAGTGTTTCAGAACTGCTCAATCAAAAGTAAGGTTACACTCTGTTAGTTGAATGCACAGAACAGAAAGAATTTTCACAGAATGCTTCTGTGTAGTTTTTATTGGAAGATATTACTTTTTCCGCTACAGGTCTCTTAGCGCTCCGAAGGTCCAGTTGCATTTTCTACAGAAAGAGTGTTTCAGAGCTTCTCAATCGAAAGTAAGGTTCAACTCCGTTAGTTGAATGCACAGAACAGAGATAAGTTTCACAAATAGCTTCTGTGTAGTTTTTATGTGAACTTTTTCCTTTTTCCACTATGGTCCTCTTAGCGCCCTGAATGTCCATTTGTATTTTATACAGAAAGAGTGTTTCAGAACTGCTCAATCAAAACTGAGGTTCAACTCTGTTAGTTGAATGCACAGAACAGTAAGATGTTTCACAGATTTCTTCTGTGCAGTTTTTATTTGAAAATAATCCTTTTCCAGTATAGGCCTCTTAGCGCCCTGAAAGTCCAATTGCATTTTCTACAGAAAGAGTGTTTCAGAACTGCTCAATCAAAAGTAAGGTTAAGCTCTGTTAGTTGAATGCACAGAACAGAAAGAAGTTTCACAGAATGCTTCTTTGTAGTTTTTAGTTGAAGATATTACTTTTTCCGCTATAGGCCTCTTAGAGCTCCGAAGGTCCACTTGCATTTTCCACAGAAAGAGTGTTTCAGAACTGCTCAATCAAAAATAAGGTTCAAATCTGTTAGTTGAATGCACAGAACAGAAAGGGGTTTCACAGATTGCTTCTGTGTAGTTTTTTTTTGAAGATATTCCTTTTTCAACTATGGGCCTCTTAGCGCCATGAATGTCCACTTGCATTTTCTACAAAAAGAGAGTTTCAGAACTGCTCAACCAAAACTAAGGTTCAACTCTGTTAGTTGAATGCACAGAACAGAGAGAAGTTTCACAGATATCTTCTGTGTAGTTTTTATTTGAACTTATTCCTTTTTCCACTATAGGCCTCTTAGCGCCCTGAATGTTCACATGTATTTTCTACGGAAATAGTGTTTCAGAACTGCTCAATCAAAACTAAGGTTCAACTCTGTTAGTTGAATTCACAGAACAGAAAGAAGTTTCACAGATTTCTTCTTTGTAGTTTTTGTTTGAAGATACCCCTTTTCCACTATAGGCCTCTTGGCGCCATGAATGTCCACTTGCATTTTCTACAGAAAGAGTGTTTCAGAACTCTTCAATCAAAATAAAGGTTCAACTGTGTTAGTTTAAAGAACAGAACCGTAAGAAGTTTCACAGATTGCTTCAGTGTGGTTTTTATTTGAAGATATTCCTTTTCCCACTATCGGCCTCTCAGCGCTCTGAATGTCCACTTGCATTTTCTACAGAAAGAGTGTTTCAAAACTGCTCAATAAAAACTACTGTTCAACTATGTTAGTTGAATGCACAGAACAGT
Organism: Nomascus leucogenys; assembly: GCF_006542625.1. Lineage (NCBI taxonomy): Eukaryota > Metazoa > Chordata > Mammalia > Primates > Hylobatidae > Nomascus > Nomascus leucogenys. The sequence goes on from NW_022096486.1 coordinate 87,373, forward strand.
AAGAAGTTTCGCAGATTGCTTCTGTGCAGTTTTTATTGGAAAATATTCCTTTTTCCACTATAGGCCTCTTAGCTCCCTGAATGTCCAATTGCATTTTCTATAGAAAGGGTGTTTCAGAAGTGCTCAATCAAAAGTAAGGTTCAACTCTGTTAGATGAATGCAAAGAACAGAAAGAAGTTTCACAGAATGATTCTGTGTAGTTTGTATTTGAAGGTATTACTTTTTCCGGTATAGGCCTCTTAGCGCTCCGAAGGTCCACTTGCATTTTCTTCAGAAAGAGTGTTTCAGAACTTCTCAATCAAAAGTAAGGTTCAACTCCATTAGTTGAATGCAGAGAACAGAGAGAAGTTTCACAGATAGCTTCTGTGTAGTATTAATGTGAACTTTTTCCTTTTTCCACTATAGTCCTCTTAGCTCCATGAATGTCCACTTGCATTTTCTACAGAAAGAGTGTTTCAGAACTGTTCAATCAAAATTAAGGTTCAACTGTGTTAGTTTAAAGAACAGAACCGTAAGAACTTTCACAGATTGCTTCTGTGTAGTTTTTATTTGAAGGCATTCCTTTTTCCACCATAGGCCTCGTATCGCCCTGAATGTCCACTTGCGTTTTCTACAGAAAGGGTTTTTCAGAACTGCTCAATCAAAAGTAAGGTTGAACTCTGTTAGTTGAATGCACAGAACTGTAAGAAGTTTCACAGATAGCTTCTTTGTAGTTTTTATTTGAACTTATAACTTTTTCAACTATAGGCCTCTTAGCGCCATGAATGTTCACTTGCATTTTCTGCAGAAAGTGTGTTTCATAACTGCTCAATATAACCTAAGGTTCAACTCTGTTTGTTGAATGCACAGAACAGTTAGGAGTTTCACAGATTGCGTCTGTGTAGTTTTTATTTGAACATATTAATTTTTCCACTATAGGCCTATTAGCGCCCTGAATGTTCACTTGCATTTTATACAGAAAGAGTGTTTCAGAAATGCTCAATAATAACTAAGGTTCAACTTTGTTAGTTGAATGCACAGAACAGTAAGAAGTTTCACAGATTGCTTCTGTGTGGTTTTATTTGAAGATATTCCTTTTCCCACTATAGGCCTCTCAGCGCCCTGAATGTCCACTTGCATTTTCTACAGAAAGAGTGTTTCAGAGCTTCTCAATCAAAACAAAGGTTCAACTCTGTTAGTTGAATGCACAGAACAGAGAGAAGTTTCACAGATATCTTCTGTGTAGTTTTTATTTGAACTTATTCCTTTTTCCACTATAGGCCCCTTAGCGCCCTGAATGTCCACTTGTATTTTCTACGGAAAGATTGTTTCAGAACTGCTCAATCAAAACTAAGGTTCAACTCTGTTAGTTGAATGCACAGAACAGAAAGATGTTTCACGGATTGCTTCTTTGTAGTTTTTGTTTGAAGATATTCCCTTTTCCACTATAGGCCTCTCAGCGCCCAGAATGTCCACTTGCATTTTCTACAGAAAGAGTGTTTCAGAACTGCTCAATAAAAACTACCATTCAAATATGTTAGTTGAATGCACAGAACAGTAAGAAGTTTCGCAGATTGCTTCTGTGCAGTTTTTATTTGAAAATATTCCTTTTTCCACTATAGGCCTCTTAGCTCCCTGAATGTCCAATTGCATTTTCTACAGAAAGGGTGTTTCAGAACTTCTCAATCAAAATTAAGATTCAACTCCGTTAGTTGAATGCACAGAACAGAGAGAAGTTTCACAGATAGCTTCTGTGTAGTTTTTATATGATCTCATTCCTTTTTCCACTGTAGGCCTCCTAGCGCCCTGAATGTCCACTTGTATTTTCTACAGAAAGAGTGTTTCAGAACTGCTCAATCAAAACTAAGGTTCAACTCTGTTAGTTGAATGCACAGAACAGAAAGTAGTTTCACAGATTGCTTCTTTGTATTTTTTGTTGGAAGATATTCCCTTTTCCACTATAGGCCTCTTAGAGCCATGAATGTCCACTTGCACTTTCAACACAAAGAGTGTTTCAATAGTGTTCAATCAAAATTATGTTTCAACTGTGTTAGTTTAAAGAACAGAACCATAAGAAGTTTCACAGATTGCTTCTGTGTCGTTTTAATTTGAAGGTGTTCCTTTTTCCAACATAGGCCTCTTAGCGCCCTGAATGTCCCCTTGCATTTTCTTCAGAAAGGGTGTTTCAGAACTGCTCAATCAAATGTAAGGTTGAACTCTGTCAGTTGAATGCACAGAACTGTAAGAAGTTTCACAGATAGCTTCTTTGTAGTTTTTATTTATGCATATACTTTTTCAACTATAGGCCTCTTAGCGCCCTGAATGTTCACTTGCATTTTCTGCAGAAAGAGTGTTTCATAACTGCTCAATATAAATGAAGGTTCAACTCTGTTAGTTGAATGCACAGAACAGTAAGAAGTTTCACAGATTGCTTCTGTGTAGTTTTTAATTGAACATATTCATTTTTCCGCTATAGGCCTCTTAGCGCCCTGAATGTTCACTTGCATTTTCAACAGAAAGAGTGTTTCAGAACTGCTCAATAATAACTAAGGTTCAACTCTGTGAGTTGAATGCACAGAACAGTAAGAAGTTTCACAGATTGGTTCTGTGTGGTTTTTATTTGAAGATATTCCTTTTCCCACTATAGGCCTCTAGGCGACCTGAATGTCCATTTGCATTTTCTACAGAAAGAGTGTTTCAGAACTGCTCAATAAATCTACCGATCAACACTGTTAGTTGAATGCACAGAACAGTAAGAAGTTTCACAGATTTCTTCTGTGCAGTTTTATTTGAAAATATTCCTTTTCCACTATAGGCCTCTTGGCGCCCTGAATGTCCAATTGCATTTTCTACAGAAAGAGTGTTTCAGAACTGCTCAATCAAAGGTAAGGTTGAACTCTGTTAGTTAAATGCACAGATCAGAAAGAAGTTTCACAGAATGCTTCTGTGTAGTTTTTATTTGAAGATATTACCCTTTCCGCTATAGGCCTCTTAGGGCTCCGAATGTCCATTAGCATTTTCTACAGAATGAGTGTTTCAGAAATGCTCCATCAAAAGTAAGGTTCAAATATGTTAGTTGAATGCACAGAAGAGAAAGAAGTTTCACAGATTGCTTCTGTGTAGTTTTTGTATGAAGTTATTCCTTTTTCTACTATGGGCCTCAGAGCGCCAAGAATGTCCACATGCATTTTCAACAGAAAGAGTGTTTCAGAACTGCTCAATCAAAACTAAGGTTCAATTCTGTTAGTTGAATGCACAGAATAGAGAGAAGTTTCACAGATATCTTCTGTGTAGTTTTTATTAGAACTTATTACTTTTTCCACTATAGGCATCTTAGCGCCCTGAATGTCCACTTGTATTTTCTACAGAAAGAGTGTTTCAGAACTGCTCAATCAAAACTAAGGCTCAAATCTGTTAGTTGAATGCACAGAACAGAAAGAAGTTTCACAGATTGCTTCTTTGTAGTTTTTGTTTCAAGATATTCCCTTTTCCACTATAGGCATCTTAGCGCCCTGAATGTCCACTTGCATTTTCTACAGAAAGGGTGTTTCAGAACTGCTCAATCAAAAGTAAGTTTGAACTCTGTTAGTTGAATGCACAGAACTGTAAGAATTTTCACAGATAGTTTCTTTGTAGTTTTTATTTGAACATATGCCTTTTTCAACTATAGGCCTCTTAGCGCCCTGAATGTTCACTTGCATTTTCTGCAGAAAGAGTGTTTCATAACTGCTCAATATAAACTAAGGTTCAACTCTGTTAGTTGAATGCAGAGAACAGTAAGATGTTTCACAGATTGCTTCTCTGTAGTTTTTATTTGAACATTTTCATTTTTCCGCTATAGGCCTCTTAGCGCCTTGAATGTCCCCTTGCATTTTCTACAGAAAGAGAGTTTCAGAACTGCTCAATAATAACTAAGGTTCAAATCTGTTAGTTGAATGCACAGAACAGTAAGAAGTTTCACAGATTGCTTCTGTGTGGTTTTTATTTGAGGATATTCCTTTTCCCACTATAGGCCTCTCAGCGCCCTGAATGTCCACTTGCATTTTCTACAGAAAGAGTGTTTCAGAACTGCTCAATAAAAACTACTGTTCAACTATGTTAGTTGAATGCACAGAACAGTAAGAAGTTTCGCAGATTGCTTCTGTGCAGTTTTTATTTGAAAATATTCCTTTTTCCTGTATAGGCCTCTTAGCTCCCTGAATGTCCAATTGCATTTTCTATAGAAAGGGTGTTTCAGAAGCGCTCAATCAAAAGTAAGGTTCAACTCTGTTAGATGAATGCAAAGAACAGAAAGAAGTTTCACAGAATGCTTCTGTGTAGTTTGTATTTGAAGGTATTACTTTTTCCGCTATAGGCCTCTTAGCGCTCCGAAGGTCCACTTGCATTTTCTACAGAAAGAGTGTTTCAGAACTTCTCAATCAAAAGTAAGGTTCAACTCCGTTAGTTGAATGCACAGAACAGAGAGAAGTTTCACAGATAGCTTCTGTGTAGTTTTTATGTGAACTTATTTTTTTTTCCACTATAGTCCACTTAGCGCCCTGAATGTCCCCTTGTATTTACTACAGAAAGAGTGTTTCAGAACTGCTCAATGAAAACTGAGGTTCAACTCTGTTAGATGAATGCACAGAACAGTAAGAAGTTTCACAGATTTCTTCTGTGCAGTTTTTATTTGAAAATATTCCTTTTCCACTATAGGCCTCTTAGCGCCCTGGATGTCCAATTCCATTTTCTGCAGAAAGAGTGTTTCAGAACTGCTCAATCAAAAGTAAGGTTAAACTCTGTTAGTTGAATGCACAGAACAGAAAGAAATTTCACAGAATGCTGCTGTGTTGTTTTTATTTGAAGAGATTACTTTTTCCGCTATAGGCCTCTTAGCGCTTCGAAGGTCCACTTGTATTTTCTACAGAAAGAGTGTTTCAGAACTGCTCAATCAAAAGTAAGGTTCAAAGCTCTTAGTTGAATGCACAGAACAGAAAGAAGTTTCACAGATTGCTTCTGTGTAGTTTTTGTTTGAAGATATTCCTTTTTCTACTATGGGCCTCTTAGCGCCATGAATGTTCTCTTGCATTTTCTACAGAAAGAGTGTTTCAGAACTGCTCCATCAAAACTAAGTTTGAACTCTGTTAGTTGAATGCACAGAACAGAGAGAACTTTCACAGATATCTTCTGTGTAGTTTTTATTTGAACTTATTACTTTTTCCACTATAGGCCTCTTAGCGCCCTAAGTGTCCACTTGTATTTTCCACAGAAAGAGTGTTTCAGAACTGCTCAATCAAATCTAAGGTTCAACTCTGTTAGTTGAATGCACAGAACAGAAAGAAGTTTCACAGATTGCTTCTTTGTAGTTTTTGTTTGAAGATATTCCCTTTTCCACTATAGGCCACTTAGCGCCATGAATGTCCACTTGCATTTTCTACAGAAAGAGTGTTTCAGAACTGTTCAATCAAAATTAAAGTTCAACTGTGTTAGTTTAAAGAACAGAACCGTAAGAAGTTTCACAGATTGCTTCTGTGTAGTTTTTATTTGAAGGTATTCCTTTTTCCACCATAGGCCTCTTAGCGCCCTGAATGTCCACTTGCATTTTCTACAGAAAGGGTGTTTCAGAACTGCTCAATCAAAAGTAAGTTTGAACTCTGTTAGTCGAATGCACAGAACTGTAAGGAGTTTCACAGATAGCTTCTTTGTAGTTTTTATTTGAACATATACCTTTTTCAACTATAGGCTTCTTAGAGCCCTGAATGTTCACTTGCATTTTCTGCAGAAAGAGTGTTTCATAACTGCTCAATATAAACTAAGGTTCAACTCTGTTAGTTGAATGCAGAGAACAGTAAGATGTTTCACAGGTTGCTTCTCTGTAGTTTTTATTTGAACATTTTCATTTTTCCGCTATAGGTCTCTTAGCGCCCTGAATGTCCAATTGCATTTTCTACAGAAAGAGAGTTTCAGAACTGCTCAATAATAACTAAGGTTCAAATCTGTTAGTTGAATGCACAGAACAGTAAGAAGTTTCACAGATTGCTTCTGTGTGGTTTTTATTTGAGGATATTCCTTTTCCCACTATAGGCCTCTCAGCGCCCTGAATGTCCACTTCCATTTTCTACAGAAAGAGTGTTTCAGAACTGCTCATTAAAAACTACCGTTCAACTATGTTAGTTGAATGCACAGAAGAGTAAGAAGTTTCACAGATTGCTTCTGTGCAGTTTTTATTTGAAAATATTCCTTTTTCTTCTATAGGCCTCTTAGCTCCCTGAATGTCCAATTGCATTTTCTATAGAAAGGGTGTTTCAGAAGCGCTCAATCAAAAGTAAGGTTCAACACTGTTAGATGAATGCAAAGAACAGGAAGAAGTTTCACAGAATGCTTCTGTGTAGTTTGTATTTGAAGATATTACTTTTTCCGCTATAGGCCTCTTAGCGCTCCAAAGGTCCACTTGCATTTTCTACAGAAAGAGTGTTTCAGAACTTCTCAATCAAAAGTAAAGTTCAACTCCGTTATTTGAATGCGCAGAACAGAGTGTGGTTTCACGGATAGCTTCTGTGTAGTTTTTATGTGAACTTTTTCCTTTTTCCACTATAGTCCTCTTAGCGCCCTGAATGTCCACTTTTATTTTCTACAGAAAGAGTGTTTCAGAACTGCTCAATGAAAACTGAGGTTCAACTCTGTTAGTTGAATGCACAGAACAGTAAGAAGTTTCACAGATTTCTTCTGTGCACTTTTTATTTGAAAATATTCCTTTTCCACTATAGGCCTCTTAGCGCCCTGAATGTCCAATTGCATTTTCTACAGTAAGAGTGTTTCAGAACTGCTCAATCAAAAGTAAGGTTAAACTCTGTTAGTTGCATGCACAGAACAGAAAGAAGTTTTACAGAATGTTTCTGTGTAGTTTTTATTTGAAGCTATTACTTTTTCCGCTATAGGCCTCTTAGCGCTCCGAAGGTCCACTTGCATTTTCTACAGAAAGAGTGTTTCAGAACTTCTCAATCAAAAGTAAGGTTCAACTCTGTTAGTTGAATGCACAGAACAGAAAGAAGTTTCACAGATTGCTTCTTTGTAGTTTTTGTTTGAAGATATTCCCTTTTCCACTATAGGCCTCTTAGCGCCATGAATGTCCACTTGCATTTTCTACAGAAAGAGTGTTTCAGAACTGCTCCATCAAAACTAAGTTTCAACTCTGTTAGTTGAATGCACAGAACAGAGAGAACTTTCACAGATATCTTCTGTGTAGTTTTTATTTGAACTTATTACTTTTTCCACTATAGGCCTCTTAGCGCCCTGAGTGTCCACTTGTATTTTCTACAGAAAGAGTGTTTCAGAACTGCTCAATGAAAACTGAGGTTCAACTCTGTTAGTTGAATGCACAGAACAGTAAGAAGTTTCACAGATTTCTTCTGTGCAATTTTTATTTGAAAATATTCCTTTTCCACTATAGGCCTCCTAGCGCCCTGAATGTCCAATTGCATTTTCTACAGTAAGAGTGTTTCAGAACTGCTCAATAAAAGTAAGGTTAAACTCTGTTAGTTGAATGCACAGAACAGAAAGATGTTTTACAGAATGCTTCTGTGTAGTTTTTATTTGAAGCTATTACATTTTCCGCTATAGGCCTCTTAGCGCTCCGAAGGTCCACTTGCATTTTCTACAGAAAGAGTGTTTCAGAACTTCTCAATCAAAAGTAAGGTTCAACTCTGTTAGTTGAATGCACAGAACAGAAAGAAGTTTCACAGATTGCTTCTGTGTAGTTTTTGTTTGAAGATATTCCTTTTTCTACTATGGGCCTCTTAGCGCCATGAATGTCCACTTGCATTTTCTACAGAAAGAGTGTTTCAGAACTGCTCAATCAAAACTAAGGTGCAACTCTGTTAGTTGAATGCACAGAACAGAGAGAACTTTCACAGATATATTCTGTGTAGTTTTTATTTGAACTTATTACTTTTTCCACTAAACGCCTCTTAGCGCCCTGAGTGTCCACTTGTATTTTCTACAGAAAGAGTGTTTCAGAACTGCTCAATCCAATGTAAGGTTCAACTCTGTTAGCTGAATGCACAGAACAGAAAGAAGTTTCACAGATTGCTTCTTTGTAGTTTTTGTTTGAAGATATTCCCTTTTCCACTATAGGCCTCTTAGCGCCATGAATGTCCACTTGCATTTTCTACAGAAAGAGTGTTTCAGAACTGTTCAATCAAAATTAAGGTTCAACTGTGTTAGTTTAAAGAACAGAACCGTAAGAAGTTTCACAAATTGCTTCTGTGTAGTTTTTATTTGAAGGTATTCCTTTTTCCACCGTAGGCCTCTTAGCGCCCGGAAGGTCCACTTGCATTTTCTACAGAAAGAGTGTTTCAGAACTGCTCAATAATAACTAAGGTTCAAATCTGTTAGTTGAATGCACAGAACAGTAAGAAGTTTCACCTATTGCTTCTGTGTGGTTTTTATTTGAAGATATTCCTTGTTCCACTATAGGCCTCTCAGCGCCGTGAATGTCCACTTGCATTTTATACAGAAAGAGTGTTTCAGAACTGCTCAATAAATCTACCGTTCAACTATGTTAGTTGAATGCACAGAACAGTAAGAAGTTTCACAGAGTTCTTCTGTGCAGTTTTTATATGAAAATATTACTTTTTCCACTATAGGCCTCTTAGCTCCCTGAATGTCCAATTGCATTTTCTATAGAAAGGGTGTTTCAGAAGTGCTCAATCAAAACTAAGGTTCAACTCTGTTAGATGAATGCACAGAACAGAAAGAACTTTCACAGATACCTTCTGTGTAGTTTTTATTTGAACTTATTACTTTTTCCACTATAGGCCTCTAAGCTCCCTGAGTGTCCACTTGTATTTACTACAGAAAGAGTGTTTCAGAACTGCTCAATCAAATCTAAGGTTCAACTCTGTTAGTTGAATGCTTAGAACAGAAAGAAGTTTCACAGATTGATCTTTGTAGTTTTTGTTTGAAGATATTCCCTTTTCCACTATTGGCCTCTTAGCGCCATGAATGTCCACTTGCATTTTCTACAGAAAGAGTGTTTCAGAACTGTTCAATCAAAATTAAGGTTCAACTGTGTTAGTTTAAAAACAGAGCCGTAAGAAGTTTCACAAATTGCTTCTGTGTAGTCTTTATTTGAAGGTATTCCTTTTTCCACCATAGGCCTCTTAGCGCCCCGAATGTCCACTTGCATTTTCTACAGAAAGGGTTTTTCAGAAGTGCTCAATCAAATGTAAGTTTGAACTCTGTTAGTGGAATGCACAGAACTGTAAGAATTTTCACAGATAGTTTCTTTTTAGTTTTTATTTGAACATATGCCTTTTTCAACTATAGGCCTCTTAGCGCCCTGAATGTTCACTTGCATTTTCTGCAGAAAGAGTGTTTCATAACTGCTCAATATAAACTAAGGTTCAACTCAGTTAGTTGAATGCAGAGAACAGTAAGATGTTTCACAGATTGCTTCTCTGTAGTTTTCATTTGAACATTTTCATTTTTCCGCTATAGGCCTCTTAGCGCCTTGAATGTTCACTTGCATTTTCTACAGAAAGAGAGTTTCAGAACTGCTCAATAATAACTAAGGTTCAAATCTGTTAGTTGAATGCACAGAACAGTAAGAAGTTTCACAGATTGCTTCTGTGTGGTTTTTATTTGAGGATATTCCTTTTCCCACTATAGGCCTCTTAGCGCTCCGAAAGTCCACTTGCATTTTCTACAGAAAGAGTGTTTCAGAACTGCTCAATAAAAACTTCCGTTCAACTATGTTAGTTGAATGCACAGAACAGTAAGAAGTTTCGCAGATTGCTTCTGTGCAGTTTTTATTTGAAAATATTCCTTTTTCCTCTATAGGCCTCTTAGCTCCCTGAATGTCCAATTGCATTTTCTATAGAAAGGGTGTTTCAGAAGCGCTCAATCAAAAGTAAGGTTCAACTCTGTTAGATGAATGCAAAGAACAGAAAGAACTTTCACAGAATGCTTCTGTGTAGTTTGTATTTGAAGGTATTACTTTTTCCGCTATAGGCCTCTTAGCGCTCCGAAGGTCCACTTGCATTTTCTACAGAAAGAGTGTTTCAGAACTTCTCAATCAAAAGTAAGGTTCAACTCCGTTAGTTGAATGCACAGAACAGAGAGAAGTTTCACAGATAGCTTCTGTGTAGTTGATATGTGAACTTTTTCCTTTTTCCACAATAGTCCTCTTAGCGCCCTGAATGTCCACTAGTATTTTCTACAGAAAGAGTGTTTCAGAACTGCTCAATGAAAACTGAGGTTCAACTCTGTTAGTTGAATGCACAGAACAGTAAGAAGTTTCACAGATTTCTTCTGTGCAGTTTTTATTTGAAAATATTCCTTTTCCACTATAGGACTCTTAGCGCCCTGAATGTCCAATTCCATTTTCTGCAGAAAGAGTGTTTCAGAACTGCTCAATCAAAACTAAGGTTCAACTCTGTTAGTTGAATGCACAGAACAGAGAGAAGATTCACAGATATCTTCTGTGTAGTTATTATTTGAACTTATTCCTTTTTCCACTATATTCCTCTGAGCACCCTGAATGTCCACTTGTATTTTCTACAGAAAGAGTGTTTCAGAACTGCTCAATCAAAACTAAGGTTCAACTCTGTTAGTTGAATGCACAGAACAGAAAGAAGTTTCACAGATTGCTTCTTTGTAGTTTTTGTTTGAAGATATTCCCTTTTCCACTATAGGCCTCTTAGCACCAAGAATGTCCACTTGCATTTTCTACAGAAAGAGTGTTTCAGAACTGTTCAACCAAATTAAAGTTCAACTGTGTTAGTTTAAAGAACAGAACCGTAAGAAGTTTCACAGATTGCTTCTGTGTAGTTTTTATTTGAATGTATTCCTTTTTCCACCATAGGCCTCTTAGCGCCCTGAATGTCCACTTGCATTTTCTACAGAAAGGGTGTTTCAGAACTGCTCAATCAAAAGTAAGGTTGAACTCTGTTAGTCGAATGCACAGAACTGTAAGAAGTTTCACAGATAGCTTCTTTGTAGTTTTTATTTGAACATATAACTTTTTCAACTATAGGCCTCTTAGCGCCCTGAATATTCACTTGCATTTTCTGCAGAAAGAGTGTTTCATAACTGCTCAATATAAACTAAGGTTCAACTCTGTTAGTTGAATGCACTGAACAGTAAGAAGTTACACAGATTGCTTCTGTGTAGTTTTTATTTGAACATATTCATTTTTCCGCTATAGGCCTCTTAGTGCCCTGAATGTTCACTTGCATTTTCTACAGAAAGAGTGTTTCAGAACTTCTCAATCAAATGTAAGGTTCAAATCCGTTAGTTGAATGCACAGAACAGAGAGAAGTTTCACAGATAGCTTCTGTGTAGTTTTTATGTGAACTTTTTCCTTTTTCCACTATAGTCCTCTTAGCGCCCTGAATGTCCACTAGTATTTTCTACAGAAAGAGTGTTTCAGAACTGCTCAATGAAAACTGAGGTTCAACTCTGTTAGTTGAATGCACAGAACAGTAAGAAGTTTCACAGATTTCTTCTGTGCACTTTTTATTTGAAAATATTCCTTTTCCACTATAGGCCTCTTAGCGCCCTGAATGTCCAATTCCATTTTCTGCAGAAAGAGTGTTTCAGAACTGCTCAATCAAAAGTAAGGTTAAACTCTGTTAGTTGAATGCATAGAACAGAAAGAAGTTTCACAGAATGCTTCTGTGTTGTTTTTATTTGAAGAGATTACTTTTTCCGCTACAGGCCTCTTAGCGCTTCGAAGGCCCACTTGCATTTTCTACAGAAAGAGTGTTTCAGAACTGCTCAATCAAAAGTAAGGTTCAACTCTGTTAGTTGAATGCACAGAACAGAAAGAAGTTTCACAGATTGCTTCTGTGTAGTTTTTGTTTGAAGATATTCCTTTTTCTACTATGGGCCTCTTAGCGCCATGAATGTCCACTTGCATTTTCTACAGAAAGAGTGTTTCAGAAGTGCTCCATCAAAACTAAGTTTCAACTCTGTTAGTTGAATGCACAGAACAGTATGAAGTTTCGCAGATTGCTTCTGTGCAGTTTTTATTTGAAAATATTCCTTTTTCCTCTATAGGCCTCTTATCTCCCTGAATGTCCAATTGCATTTTCTATAGAAAGGGTGTTTCAGAAGCGCTCAATCAAAAGTAAGGTTCAACTCTGTTAGATGAATGCAAAGAACAGAAAGAACTTTCACAGAATGCTTCTGTGTAGTTTGTATTTGAAGGTATTACTTTTTCCGCTATAGGCCTCTTATCGCTCCGAAGGTCCACTTGCATTTTCTACAGAAAGAGTGTTTCAGAACTTCTCAATCAAAAGTAAGGTTCAACTCCGTTAGTTGAATGCAAAGAACAGAGAGAAGTTTCACAGATAGCTTCTGTGTAGTTGATATGAGAACTTTTTCCTTTTTCCAATATAGTCCTCTTAGCGCCCTGAATGTCCACTAGTATTTTCTACAGAAAGAGTGTTTCAGAACTGCTCAATGAAAACTGAGGTTCAACCCTGTTAGTTGAATGCACAGAACAGTAAGAAGTTTCACAGATTTCTTCTGTGCACTTTTTATTTGAAAATATTCCTTTTCCACTATAGGCCTCTTAGCGCCCTGAATGTCCAATTGCATTTTCTACAGAAAGAGTGTTTCCGAACTGCTCAATCAAAAGTAAGGTTAAACTCTGTTAGTTGAATGCACAGAACAGAAAGAAGTTTTACAGAATGCTTCTGTGTAGTTTTTATTTGAAGCTATTACTTTTTCCGCTATAGGCCTCTTATCGCTCCGAAGGTCCACTTGCATTTTCTACAGAAAGAGTGTTTCAGAACTTCTCAATCAAAAGTAAGGTTCAACTCTGTTAGTTGAATGCACAGAACAGAAAGAAGTTTCACAGATTGCTTCTGTGTAGTTTTTGTTTGAAGATATTCCTTTTTCTACTATGGGCCTCTTAGCGCCATGAATGTCCACTTGCATTTCCTTCAGAAAGAGTGTTTCAGAACTGCTCAATCAAAACTAAGGTTCAACTCTGTTAGTTGAATGCACAGAACACAGAGAAGATTCACAGATATCTTCTGTGTGTTTTTATTTGAACTTATTCCTTTTTCCACTATAGGCCTCTGAGCGCCCTGAATGTCCACTTGTATTTTCTACAGAAAGAGTGTTTCAGAACTGCTCAATCAAAACTAAGGTTCAACTCTGTTAGTTGAATGCACAGAACAGAAAGAAGTTTCACAGATTGCTTCTTTGTAGTTTTTGTTTGAAGATATTCCCTTTTCCACTATAGGCCTCTTAGCGCCATGACTGTCCACTTGCATTTTCTACAGAAAGAGTGTTTCAGAACTGTTCAATCAAAATTAAAGTTCAACTGTGTTAGTTTAAAGAAGAGAACCATAAGAAGTTTCACAGATTGCTTCTGTGTAGTTTTTATTTGAAGGTATTCCTTTTTCCACCATAGGCCTCTTAGCGCCCTGAATGTCCACTTGCATTTTCTACAGAAAGGGTGTTTCAGAACTGCTCAATCAAAAGTAAGTTTGAACTCTGTTAGTTGAATGCACAGAACTGTAAGAATTTTCACAGATAGTTTCTTTGTAGTTTTTATTTGAACATATGCATTTTTCAACTATAGGCCTCTTAGCGCCCTGAATGTTCACTTGCATTTTCTGCAGAAAGAGTGTTTCATAACTGCTCAATATAAACTAACGTTCAACTCTGTTAGTTGAATGCAGAGAACAGTAAGATGTTTCACAGATTGCTTCTCTGTAGTTTTTATTTGAACATTTTCATTTTTCCGCTATAGGCCTCTTAGCGCCTTGAATGTTCACTTGCATTTTCTACAGAAAGAGAGTTTCAGAACTGCTCAATAATAACTAAGGTTCAAATCTGTTAGTTGAATGCACAGAACAGTAAGAAGTTTCACAGATTGCTTCTGTGTGGTTTTTATTTGAGCATATTCCTTTTCCCACTATAGGCCTCTCAGCGCCCTGAATGTCCACTTGCATTTTCTACAGAAAGAGTGTTTCAGAACTGCTCAATAAAAACTACCGTTCAACTAGTTAGTTGAATGCACAGAACAGTAAGAAGTTTCGCAGATTGCTTCTGTGCCGTTTTTATTTGAAAATATTCCTTTTTCCTCTATAGGCCTCTTAGCTCCCTGAATGTCCAATTGCATTTTCTATAGAAAGGGTGTTTCAGAAGCGCTCAATCAAAAGTAAGGTTCAACTCTGTTAGATGAATGCAAAGAACAGAAAGAAGTTTCACAGAATGATTCTGTGTAGTTTGTATTTGAAGATATTATTTTTCCGCTATAGGCCTCTTAGCGCTCCGTAGGTCCACTTGCATTTTCTACAGAAAGAGTGTTTCAGAACTTCTCAATCAAAAGTAAGGTTCAACTCCGTTAGTTGAATGCACAGAACAGAGAGAAGTTTCACAGATAGCTTCTGTGTAGTTTTTATGTGAACTTTTTCCTTTTTCCACTATAGTCCTCTTAGCGCCCTGAATGTCCACTTGTATTTTCTACAGAAAGAGTGTTTCAGAACTGCTCAATGAAAACTGAGGTTCAACTCTGTTAGTTGAATGCACAGAACAGTAAGAAGTTTCCCAGATTTCTTCTGTGCGCTTTTTATTTGAAAATATTCCTTTTCCACTATAGGCCTCTTAGCGCCCTGAATGTCCAATTGCATTTTCTACAGAAAGAGTGTTTCAGAACTGCTCAATAAAAAGTAAGGTTAAACTCTGTTAGTTGAATGCACAGAACAGAAAGAAGTTTTACAGAATGCTTCTGTGTAGCTTTTATTTGAAGCTATTACTTTTTCCGCTATAGGCCTCTTAGCGCTCCGAAAGTCCACTTGCATTTTCTACAGAAAGAGTGTTTCAGAACTGCTCAATAAAAACTTCCGTTCAACTATGTTAGTTGAATGCACAGAACAGTAAGAAGTTTCGCAGATTGCTTCTGTGCAGTTTTTATTTGAAAATATTCCTTTTTCCTCTATAGGCCTCTTAGCTCCCAGAATGTCCAATTGCATTTTCTATAGAAAGGGTGTTTCAGAAGCGCTCAATCAAAAGTAAGGTTCAACTCTGTTAGATGAATGCAAAGAACAGAAAGAACTTTCACAGAATGCTTCTGTGTAGTTTGTATTTGAAGGTATTACTTTTTCCGCTATAGGCCTCTTAGCGCTCCGAAGGTCCACTTGCATTTTCTACAGAAAGAGTGTTTCAGAACTTCTCAATCAAAAGTAAGGTTCAACTCCGTTAGTTGAATGCACAGAACAGAGAGAAGTTTCACAGATAGCTTCTGTGTAGTTGATATGTGAACTTTTTCCTTTTTCCACTATAGTCCTCTTAGCGCCCTGAATGTCCACTAGTATTTTCTACAGAAAGAGTGTTTCAGAACAGCTCAATGAAAACTGAGGTTCAACTCTGTTAGTTGAATGCACAGAACAGTAAAAAGTTTCACAGATTTCTTCTGTGCACTTTTTATTTGAAATATTCCTTTTCCACTATAGGACTCTTAGCGCCCTGAATGTCCAATTCCATATTCTGCAGAAAGAGTGTTTCAGAACTGCTCAATCAAAACTAAGGTTCAACTCTGTTAGTTGAATGCACAGAACAGAGAGGAGATTCACAGATATCTTCTGTGTAGTTTTTATTTGAACTTATTCCTTTTTCTACTATGGGCCTCTTAGCGCCATGAATGTCCACTTGCATTTTCTACAGAAAGAGTGTTTCAGAACTGCTCAATCAAAACTAAGGTTCAACTCTGTTAGTTGAATGCACAGAACAGAAAGAAGTTTCACAGATTGCTTCTTTGTAGTTTTTGTTTGAAGATATTCCTTTTCCACTATAGGCCTCTTAGACCAGAATGTCCACTTGCATTTTCTACAGAAAGAGTGTTTCAGAACTGTCAACAAATAAAGTTCAACTGTGTTAGTTTAAAGAACAGAACCGTAAGAAGTTTCACAGATTGCTCTGTAGATATAAAGCTTGCCCTGTCCACTTGCATTTTCTACAGAAAGGTGTTTCAGAACTGCTCAATCAAAATAAGGTTAACTCTGTTAGTGAATGCACAGAACGAAGAAGTTTCACAGAAGCTCTTGTAGTTTTTATTTGAATTTTTTTCCTATAGGCCTCTAGCCCTGAATTCATTGCATTTTCTCAGAAAGAGTTTTCAAAGTCAATAAAAATAGTTAACTTGTTAGTGAATGCAGAAGTAAGAGTTCACAGATGCTTCTTGTAGTTTTTTGAATATTCTTTTTCCCTATAGCTCTTAGGCCCTGAATGTCACTTGCATTTTCTCAGAAAGAGTGTTTCAGAACTCTCAATAAATAAGGTTAATCTGTTAGTTGAATGCACAGAACAGAAGAAGTTTCACAGATGCTTCTGTGTTTTTATTTGAAATATCCTTTTTCCACTATAGGCCTCTTAGGCCTGAATGGTCCACTTGCATTTTTCCAGAAAGAGAGGTTTCAGACTGCTCAATAAAACTAAGGTTCAATCATGTTAGTTGAATGACAGAACAGAAAAGTTCACAATTCTTCTGTGTGTTTTTTTGAAATATTCCTTTTTCACTATCCTCTAGCGCCTGAATGTCCACTTGCATTTTTACAGAAAGGTTTCAGAACTGCTCATCAATAGGTTCAACTCTGTTAGTTGAATGCACAAACAGTAAGAAGTTTCCAGATTCTTCTGTGCAGTTTTATTTGAATATTCTTTTTTCTATAGCCTCTTAGCTCCCTGAATGTCCACTTGCATTTTCTACAGAAAGAGTTTTCAGAACTCTCAATCAAAAGTAAGGTTCAACTCTGTTAGTTGAATGCACAGAACAGAAGAAGTTTCACAGATGCTTCTGTGTAGTTTTTATTTGAATATTTCTTTTTCCAGCTATAGCCTCTTAGCGCCCGAATGTCCACTTGATTTTCTACAGAAAGAGTGTTTCAGAACTGCTCAATCAAAACTGAAGGTTCAACTCTGTTAGTTGAATGCACAGAACAGTAAAAGTTTCACAGATTTCTTCTGTGCAGTTTTATTTGAAAATATTCCTTTTCCACTATGCCTCTTAGCGCCCTGAATGTCCATTCATTTTCTCAGAAAGAGTGTTCAGAACTGCTCAATCAAAATAAGGTTCAACTCTGTTAGTTGAATGCACAGAACAGAAGAAGTTTCACAGATTGCTTCTGTGTAGTTTATTTGAATATTCTTTTTCACTATGGCTCTTAGCGCCGAATGTCCATTGCATTTTCTACAGAAAGGTGTTCAGAATGCCAATCAAATAAGGTTCAACTCTGTTAGTGAATGCACAGAACAGAGAAGTTCCAGATGCTCTGTTTTATGAATTTCTTTTTCCAACTGAATGTCCATTGCATTTCTAAGAAAGAGTTCAGACGCTCAATCAAAATAGGTTCAACTTTAGTGAAGCAAGAACAGAAGAATTTCCAGATCTTCTGTGTAGTTTTTTTGAAGTATTCCTTTTTCCACTATAGGCCTCTTAGCGCCTGAATGTCCACTTGCATTTTCTACAGAAAGAGTGTTTCAGAACTGCTCAATCAAATAAGGTTCAACTCTGTTAGTTGAATGCACAGAACAGAAGAAGTTTCACAGATTGCTTCTGTGTAGTTTTTATTGAAGATATTCCTTTCCTATAGGCCTCTTAGCGCCCGAATGTCCACTGCATTTCTACAGAAAGAGTGTTTCAAACTGCTCAATCAAAATAAGTTCAACTCTGTATTGAATGCAAGAACAGAAGATTTCACAGATTGCTTCTGTGTAGTTTTTATTTGAATATTCCTTTTTCCCTATAGGCCTCTTAGCGCCCTGAATGTCCACTTGCATTTTCTACAGAAAGAGTGTTTCAGAACTGCTCAATCAAAACTAAGGTTCAACTCTGTTAGTTGAATGCACAGAACAGAAAGAAGTTTCACAGATTGCTTCTTGTAGTTTTTTTTGAAGATATTCCTTTTCCACTATGGCCTCTTAGCGCCATGATGTCCACTTGCATTTTCTACAGAAGAGTGTTTCAGAACTGCTCAATCAAAATAAGTTCAACTGTGTTGAAGAAAACAAAAATTTCCAATGCTTCTGTGTAATTTTTTTGAATATTCCTTTTTCCCTAGGCCTCTAGCGCCCTGAATGTCATTGCATTTTACAGAAAGGGTTTCAGAACTGCTCATCAAAAAGTTCAACTGAGTTGAATCAAGACTGTAAGAATTTCACAGATATTTCTTGTAGTTTTTATTTGAACATATTCCTTTTCACTATAGGCCTCTTAGCGCCCTGAATGTTCACTGCATTTCTGCAGAAAGAGTGTTTCATAACTGCTCAATAAAACTAAGGTTCAACTCTGTTAGTTGAATGCAAGAACAGTAAGATGTTTCACAGATTGATTCTCTGCAGTTTTTATTTGAACATTTTCATTTTCCGCTATAGGCCTCTTAGCGCCTTGAATGTTCGCTTGCATTTTCTACAGAAAGAGAGTTTCAGAACTGCTCAATAATAACTAAGGTTCAAATCTGTTAGTTGAATGGACAGAACAGTAAGAAGTTTCACAGATTGCTTCTGTGTGGTTTTTATTTGAGGATATTCCTTTTCCCACTATAGGCCTCTCAGCGCCCTGAATGTCCACTTGAATTTTCTACAGAAAGAGTGTTTCAGAACCTCTCAATAAAAACTACCGTTCAAACTATGTTAGTTGAATGCACAGAACAGTAAGAATTTCGCCAGATTGCTTCTGTGCAGTTTTTATTTGAAAATATTCCTTTTCCTCTATAGGCCTCTTAGCTCCCTGAATGTCCAATTGCATTTTCTATAGAAAGGTGTTTCAGAAGCGCTCAATCAAAAGTAAGGTTCAACTCTGTTAGATGAATGCAAAGAACAGAAAGAAGTTTCACAGAATGCTTCTGTGTAGTTTCTATTTGAAGGTATTACTTTTTCCGCTATAGGCCTCTTAGCGCTCCGAAGGTCCACTTGCATTTTCTACAGAAAGAGTGTTTCAGAACTTCTCAGTCAAAAGTAAGGTTCAACTCCGTTATTTGAATGCACAGAACAGAGAGAAGTTTCACAGATAGCTTCTGTGTAGTTTTTATGTGAACTTTTTCCTTTTTCCACTATAGTCCTCTTAGCGCCCTGAATGTCCACTTGTATTTTCCACAGAAAGAGTGATTCAGAACTGCTCAATCAAAACTAAGGTTCAACTCTGTTAGTTGAATGCACAGAACAGAAAGATGTTTCACGGATTGCTTCTTTGTAGTTTTTGTTTGAAGATATTCCCTTTTCCACTATAGGCCTCTCAGCGCCCAGAATGTCCACTTGCATTTTCTACAGAAAGAGTGTTTCAGAACTGCTCAATAAAAACTACCATTCAACTATGTTAGTTGAATGCACAGAACAGTAAGAAGTTTCGCAGATTGCTTCTGTGCAATTTTTATTGAAAATATTCCTTTTCCACTATAGGCCTCTTAGCTCCCTGAATGTCCAATTGCATTTTCTACAGAAAGGGTGTTTCAGAACTTCTCACTCAAAATTAAGATTCAACTCCGTTAGTTGAATGCACAGAACAGAGAGAAGTTTCACAGATAGCTTCTGTGTAGTTTTTATATGATCTCATTCCTTTTTCCACTGTAGGCCTCCTAGCGCCCTGAATGTCCACTTGTATTTTCTACAGAAAGAGTGTTGCAGAACTGCTCAATCAAAACTAAGGTTCAACTCTGTTAGTTGAATGCACAGAACAGAAAGTAGTTTCACAGATTGCTTCTTTGTATATTTTGTTGGAAGATATTCCCTTTTCCACTATAGGCCTCTTAGAGCCATGAATGTCCACTTGCACTTTCAACACAAAGAGTGTTTCAGTAGTGTTCAATCAAAATTATGTTTCAACTGTGTTAGTTTAAAGAACAGAACCATAAGAAGTTTCACAGATTGCTTCTGTGTCGTTTTAATTTGAAGGTGTTCCTTTTTCCAACATAGGCCTCTTAGCGCCCTGAATGTCCCCTTGCATTTTCTTCAGAAAGGGTGTTTCAGAACTGCTCAATCAAATGTAAGGTTGAACTCTGTCAGTTGAATGCACAGAACTGTAAGAAGTTTCACAGATAGCTTCTTTGTAGTTTTTATTTATGCATATACTTTTTCAACTATAGGACTCTTAGCGCCCTGAATGTTCACTTGCATTTTCTGCAGAAAGAGTGTTTCATAACTGCTCAATATAAATGAAGGTTCAACTCTGTTAGTTGAATGCACAGAACAGTAAGAAGTTTCACAGATTGCTTCTGTGTAGTTTTTAATTGAACATATTCATTTTTCCGCTATAGGCCTCTTAGCGCCCTGAATGTTCACTTGCATTTTCAACAGAAAGAGTGTTTCAGAACTGCTCAATAATAACTAAGGTTCAACTCTGTGAGTTGAATGCACAGAACAGTAAGAAGTTTCACAGATTGGTTCTGTGTGGTTTTTATTTGAAGATATTCCTTTTCCCAATATAGGCCTCTAGGCGACCTGAATGTCCATTTGCATTTTCTACAGAAAGAGTGTTTCAGAACTGCTCAATAAATCTACCGATCAACACTGTTAGTTGAATGCACAGAACAGTAAGAAGTTTCACAGATTTCTTCTGTGCAGTTTTATTTGAAAATATTCCTTTTCCACTATAGGCCTCTTGGCGCCCTGAATGTCCAATTGCATTTTCTACAGAAAGAGTGTTTCAGAACTGCTCAATAAAAAGTAAGGTTGAACTCTGTTAGTTGAATGCACAGATCAGAAAGAAGTTTCACAGAATACTTATGTGTAGCTTTTATTTGAAGCTATTACTTTTTCCGCTATAGGCCTCTTAGGGCTCTGAAAGTCCACTTGCATTTTCTACAGAAAGAGTGTTTCAGAACTGCTCAATGAAAACCGAGGTTCAACTCTGTTAGTTGAATGCACAGAACAGTAAGAAGTTTCACAGATTTCTTCTGTGCACTATTTATTTGAAAATATTCCTTTTCCACTATAGGACTCTTAGCGCCCTGAATGTCCAATTGCATTTTCTACAGAAAGAGTGTTTCAGAACTGCTCAATCAAAAGTAAGGTTAAACTCTGTTAGTTGAATGCAAAGAACAGAAAGAAGTTTTACTGAATGCTTCTGTATAGTTTTTATTTGAAGCTATTACTTTTTCCGCTATAGGCCTCTTAGCGCTCCGAGGGTCCACTTGCATTTTCTACAGAAAGAGTGTTTCAGAACTTCTCAGTCAAATGTAAGGTTCAACTCTGTTAGTTGAATGCACAGAACAGAAAGAAGTTTCACAGATTTCTTCTGTGTAGTTTTTGTTTGAAGATATTCCTTTTTCTACTATGGGCCTCTTAGCGCCATGAATGTCCACTTGCATTTTCTACAGAAAGAGTGTTTCAGAACTGCTCCATCAAAACTAAGGTTCAACTCTGTTAGTTGAATGCACAGAACAGAGAGAAGATTCACAGATATCTTCTGTGTAGTTTTTATTTGAACTTATTCCTTTTTCCACTATAGGCCTCTGAGCCCCCTGAATGTCCACTTGTATTTTCTACAGAAAGAGTGTTTCAGAACTGCTCAATCAAAACTAAGGTTCAACTCTGTTAGTTGAATGCACAGAACAGAAAGAAGTTTCACAGATTGCTTCTTTGTAGCTTTTGTTTGAAGATATTCCCTTTTCAACTATAGGCCTCTTAGCGCCATGAACGTGCACTTGCATTTTCTACAGAAAGAGTGTTTCAGAACTGTTCAATGAAAATTAAAGTTCAACTGTGTTACTTTAAAGAACAGAACCGTAAAAAGTTTCACAGATTGCTTCTGTGTAGTTTTTATTTGAAGGTATTCCTTAATCCACCATAGGCCTCTTAGCGCCCTGAATATCCACTTGCATTTTCTACAGAAAGGGTGTTTCAGAACTGCTCAATCAAAAGTAAGGTTGAACTCTGTTAGTCGAATGCACAGAACTGTAAGAAGTTTCACAGATAGATTCTTTGTAGTTTTTATTTGAACGTATACCTTTTTCAACTATAGGCCTCTTAGCGCCCTGAATGTTCACTTGCATTTTCTGCAGAAAGTGTGTTTCAAAACTGCTCAATATAAACTATGGTTCAACTCTGTTAGTTGAATGCACTGAACAGTAAGAAGTTTCACAGATTGCTTCTGTGTAGTTTTTATTTGAACATATTCATTTTTCCGCTATAGGCCTCTTAGTGCCCTGAATGTTCACTTGCATTTTCTACAGAAAGAGTGTTTCAGAACTGCTCAATAATAACTAAGGTTCAACTCTGTTAGTTGAATGCACAGAACAGTAAGAAGTTTCACCTATTGCTTCTGTGTGGTTTTTATTTGAAGATATTCCTTTTTCCACTATAGGCCTCTCAGCTACGTGAATGTCCACTTGCATTTTATACAGAAAGAGTGTTTCAGAACTGCTCAATAAAAACTACCGTTCAACTATGTTAGTTGAATGCACAGAACAGTAAGAAGTTTCACAGATTTCTTCTGTGCAGTTTTTATTTGAAAATATTCCTTTTTCCACTATAGGCCTCTTAGCTCCCTGAATGTCCAATTGCATTTTCAATAGAAAGTGTGTTTCAGAAGTGCTCAATAAAAAGTAAGGTTCAACTCTGTTAGATGAATGCAAAGAACAGAAAGACGTTTCACAGAATGCTTCTGTGTAGTTTGTATTTGAAGGTATTACTTTTTCCGCTATAGGCCTCTTAGCGCACCGAATGTCCACTTGCATTTTCTTCAGAAAGATTGTTTCAGAACTTCTCAATCAAAAGTAAGGTTCAACTCCGTTAGTTGAAAGCACAGAACAGAGAGAAGTTTCACATATAGCTTCTGTGTAGTTTTTATGTGAACTTTTTCCTTTTTCCACTATAGTCCTATAGCGCCCTGAATGTCCACTAGTATTTTCTACAGAAAGAGTGTTTCAGAACTGCTCAATAAAAACTTAGGTTCAACTCTGTTAGTTGAATGCACAGAACAGTAAGAAGTTTCACAGATTTCTTCTGTGCAGTTTTTATTTGAAAATATTCCTTTTCCACTATAGGCCTCTTAGCGCCCTGAATGTCCAATTCCATTTTCTGCAGAAAGAGTGTTTCAGAACGGCTCAATCAAAAGTAAGGTTAAACTCTGTTAGTTGAATGCACAGAACAGAAAGAAGTTTCACAGAATGCTTCTGTGTTGTTTTTATTTGAAGCGATTACTTTTTCCGCTATAGGCCTCTTAGCGCTTCGAAGGTCCACTTGCATTTTCTACAGAAAGAGTGTTTCAGAACTGCTCAATCAAAAGTAAGGTTCAAATCTCTTAGTTGAATGCACAGAACAGAAATAAGTTTCACAGATTGCTTCTGTGTAGTTTTTGTTGAAGATATTCCTTTTTCTACTATGGGCCTCTTAGCGCCATGGATGTCCACTTGCATTTTCTACAGAAAGAGTGTTTCAGAACTGCTCCATTAAAACTAAGTTTCAACTCTGTTAGTTGAATGCACAGAACAGAGAGAACTTTCACAGATATATTCTGTGTAGTTTTTATTTGAACTTATTACTTTTTCCACTATAGGCCTCTTAGCGCCCTGAGTGTCCACTTGTATTTTCTACAGAAAGAGTGTTTCAGAACTGCTCAATCAAATCTAAGGTTCAACTCTGTTAGTTGAATGCACAGAACAGAAAGAAGTTTCACAGATTGCTTCTTTGTAGTTTTTGTTTGAAGATATTCCCTTTTCCACTATAGGCCGCTTAGCGCCATGAATGTCCACTTGCATTTTCTACAGAAAGAGTGTTTCAGAACTGTTCAATCAAAATTAAGTTCAACTGTGTTAGTTTAAAGAACAGAACCGTAAGAACTTTCACAAATTGCTTCTGTGTAGTTTTTATTTGAAGGTATTCCTTTTTCCACCATAGGCCTCTTAGCGCCCTGAATGTCCACTTGCATTTTCTACAGAAAGTGTGTTTCAGAACTGCTCAATCAAAAGTAAGGTTGAACTCTGTTAGTTGAATGCACAGAACTGTAAGAATTTTCACAGATAGTTTCTTTGTAGTTTTTGTTTGAACATATGCCTTTTTCAACTATAGGCCTCTTAGCGCCCTGAATGTTCACTTGCATTTTCTGCAGAAAGAGTGTTTCATAACTGCTCAATATAAACTAAGGTTCAACTCTGTTAGTTGAATGCAGAGAACAGTAAGATATTTCACAGATTGCTTCTCTGTAGTTTTTATTTGAACATTTTCATTTTTCCGCTATAGGCCTGTTAGCGCCTTGAATGTTCACTTGCATTTTCTACAGAAAGAGAATTTCAGAACTGCTCAATAATAACTAAGGTTCAAATCTGTTAGTTGAATGACAGAACAGTAAGAAGTTTCACAGATTGCTTCTGTGTGGTTTTTATTTGAGGATATTACTTTTCCCACTATAGGCCTCTCAGTGCCCTGAAGTCCACTTGAATTTTCTACAGAAAGAGTGTTTCAGAACTGCTCAATAAAAACTACCGTTCAACTATGTTAGTTGAATGCACAGAACAGTAAGAAGTTTCGCAGATTGCTTCTGTGCTGTTTTTATTTGAAAATATTCCTTTTTCCTCTATAGGCCTCTTAGCTCCCTGAATGTCCAGTTGCATTTTCTATAGAAAGGGTGTTTCAGAAGCGCTCATTCAAATGTAAGGATCAACTCTGTTAGATGAATGCAAAGAACAGAAAGAAGTTTCACAGAATGCTTCTGTGTAGTTTGTATTTGAAGGTATTACTTTTTCCGCTATAGGCCTCTTAGCGCTCCGAAGGTCCACTTGCATTTTCTACAGAAAGAGTGTTTCAGAACTTCTCAATCAAAAGTAAGGTTCAACTCCGTTAGTTGAATGCACAGAACAGAGAGAAGTTTCACAGATAGCTTCTGTGTAGTTTTTATGTGAACTTTTTCCTTTTTCCACTATAGTCCTCTTAGCGCCCTGAATGTCCACTTGTATTTTCTACAGAAAAGTGTTTCAGAACTGCTCAATGAAAACTGAGGTTCAACTCTGTTAGTTGAATGCACAGAACATTAAGAAGTTTCACAGATTTCTTCTGTGCACTTTTTATTTGAAAATATTCCTTTTCCACTATAGGCCTCTTAGCGCCCTGAATGTCCAATTGCATTTTCTACAGAAAGAGTGTTTCAGAACTGCTCAATCAAAAGTAAGGTTAAACTCTGTTAGTTGAATGCACAAACAGAAGAAGTTTTACTGAATGCTTCTGTATAGTTTTTATTTGAAGCTATTACTTTTTCCGCTATAGGCCTCTTAGCGCTCCGAAGGTCCACTTGCATTTTCTACAGAAAGAGTGTTTCAGAACTTCTCAATCAAAAGTAAGGTTCAACTCTGTTAGTTGAATGCACAGAACAGAAAGAAGTTTCACAGATTGCTTCTGTGTAGTTTTTGTTTGAAGATATTCCTTTTTCTACTATGGGCCTCTTAGCGCCATGAATGTCCACTTGCATTTTCTACAGAAAGAGTGATTCAGAACTGCTCCATCAAAACTAAGTTTCAACTCTGTTAGTTGAATGCACAGAACAGAGAGAAGATTCACAGATATCTTCTGTGTAGTTTTTATTTGAGCTTATTCCTTTTTCCACTATAGGCCTCTGAGCACCCTGAATGTCCACTTGTATTTTCTACAGAAAGAGTGTTTCAGAACTGCTCAATCGAAACTAAGGTTCAACTCTGTTAGTTGAATGCACATAACAGGAAGAAGTTTCACAGATTGCTTCTTTGTAGTTTTTGTTTGAAGATATTCCCTTTTCAACTATAGGCCTCTTAGCGCCTTGAATGTCCACTTGCATTTTCTACCGAAAGAGTGTTTCAGAACTGTTCAATCAAAATTAAAGTTCAACTGTGTTAGTTTAAAGAACAGAACCGTAAGAAGTTTCACAGATTGCTTCTGTGTAGTTTTTATTTGAAGGTATTCCTTTTTCCACCATAGGCCTCTTAGCGCCCTGAATATCCACTTGCATTTTCTACAGAAAGGGTGTTTCAGAAAAGCTCAATCAAAAGTAAGGTTGAACTCTGTTAGTCGAATGCACAGAAATGTAAGAAGTTTCACAGATAGCTTCTTTGTAGTTTTTATTTGAACATATACCCTTTTCAACTATAGGACTCTTAGCGCCCTGAATGTTCACTTGCATTTTCTGCAGAAAGATTGTTTCATAACTGCTCAATATAAACTGTGGTTCAACTCTGTTAGTTGAATGCACTGAACAGTAAGAAGTTTCACAGATTGCTTCTGTGTAGTTTTTATTTGAACATAATCATTTTTCCGCTATAGGCCTCTTAGTGCCCTGAATGTTCACTTGCTTTTTCTACAGAAAGAGTGTTTCAGAACTGCTCTATAATAACTAAGGTTCAACTCTGTTAGTTGAATGCACAGAACAGTAAGAAGTCTCACCTATTGCTTCTGTGTGGTGTTTTTTTTGAAGATATTCCTTTTTCCACTATAGGCCTCTCAGCGCCGTGAATGTCCACTTGCATTTTATACAGAAAGAGTGTTTCAGAACTGCTCAATAAAAACTACCGTTCAACTATGTTAGTTGAATGCACAGAACAGTAAGAAGTTTCACAGATTTCTTCTGTGCAGTTTTTATTTGAAAATATTCCTTTTTCCACTATAGGCGTCTTAGCTCCCTGAATGTCCAATTGCATTTTCTTTAGAAAGGGTGTTTCAGAAGTGCTCAATCAAAAGTAAGGATCCACTCTGTTAGATGAATGCAAAGAACAGAAAGAAGTTTCACAGAATGCTTCTGTGTAGTTTGTATTTGAAGGTATTACTTTTTCCGCTATAGGCCTCTTAGCGCACCGAATGTCCACTTGCATTTTCTACAGAAAGAGAGTTTCAGAACTTCTCAATCAAAAGTAAGGTTCAACTCCGTTAGTTGAATGCACAGAACAGAGAGAAGTTTCACAGATAGCTTCTGTGTAGTTTTTATGTGAACTTTTTCCTTTTTCCACTATAGTCCTCTTAGCGCCCTGAATGTCCACTAGTATTTTCTACAGAAAGAGTGTTTCAGAACTGCTCAATGAAAACTGAGGTTCAACTCTGTTAGTTGAATGCACAGAACAGTAAGAAGTTTCACAGATTTCTTCTGTGCAGTTTTTATTTGAAAATATTCCTTTTCCACTATAGGCCTCTTAGCGCCCTGAATGTCCAATTCCATTTTCTGCAGAAAGAGTGTTTCAGAACTGCTCAATCAAAAGTAAGGTTAAACTCTGTTAGTTGAGTGCAAAGAACAGAAAGAACTTTCACAGAATGCTTCTGTGTAGTTTGTATTTGAAGGTATTACTTTTTCCGCTATAGGCCTCTTAGCGCACCGAATGTCCACTTGCATTTTCTACAGAAAGAGTGTTTCAGAACTGCTCAATCAAAAGTAAGGTTCAAATCTCTTAGTTGAATGCACAGAACAGAAAGAAGTTTCACAGATTGCTTCTTTGTAGTTTTTGTTTGAAGATATTCCCTTTTCCACTATAGGCCTCTTAGCGCCATGAATGTCCACTTGCATTTTGTACAGAAAGAGTGTTTCAGAACTGTTCAATCAAAATTAAAGTTCAACTGTGTTAGTTTAAAGAACAGAACCGTAAGTAGTTTCACAAATTGCTTCTGTGTAGTTTTTATTTGAAGGTATTCCTTTTTCCACCATAGGCCTCTTAGCGCCCTGAATGTCCACTTGCATTTTCTGCAGAAAGAGTGTTTCATAACGGCTCAATATAAACTAACGTTCAACTCTGTAAGTTGAATGCAGAGAACAGTAAGATATTTCACAGATTGCTTCTCTGTAGTTTTTATTTGAACATTTTCATTTTTCCGCTATAGGCCTCTTAGCGCCTTGAATGTTCACTTGCATTTTCTACAGAAAGAGAGTTTCAGAACTGCTCAATAATAACTAAGGTTCAAATCTGTTAGTTGAATGCACAGAACAGTAAGAAGTTTCACAGATTGCATCAGTGTGGTTTTTATTTGAGGATATTCCTTTTCCCACTATAGGCCTCTCAGCGCCCTGAATGTCCACTTGCATTTTCTACAGAAAGAGTGTTTCAGAACTGCTCAATAAAAACTACCGTTCAACTATGTTAGTTGAATGCACAGAACAGTAAGAAGTTTCGCAGATTGCTTCTGTGCTGTTTTTATTTGAAAATATTCCTTTTTCCTGTATAGGCATCTTAGCTCCCTGAATGTCCAATTGCATTTTCTATAGAAAGGGTGTTTCAGAAGTGCTCAATCAAAAGTAAGGTTCAACACTGTTAGATGAATGCAAAGAACAGAAAGAAGTTTCACAGAATGATTCTGTGTAGTTTGTATTTGAAGGTATTACTTTTTCCGCTGTAGGCCTCTTAGCGCACCGAATGTCCACTAGCATTTTCTACAGAAAGAGTGTTTCAGAACTTCTCAATCAAAAGTAAGGTTCAACTCCGTTAGTTGAATGCAAAGAACAGAGAGAAGTTTCACAGATTGCTTCTGTGTAGTTTTTATGTGAACTTTTTCCTTTTTCCACTATAGTCCTCTTAGCGCCCTGAATGTCCACTTGTATTTTCCACAGAAAGAGTGATTCAGAACTGCTCAATCAAAACTAAGGTTCAACTCTGTTAGTTGAATGCACAGAACAGAAAGATGTTTCACGGATTGCTTCTTTGTAGTTTTTGTTTGAAGATATTCCCTTTTCCACTATAGGCCTCTTAGCGCCCAGAATGTCCACTTGCATTTTCTACAGAAAGAGTGTTTCAGAACTGCTCAATAAAAACTACCATTCAACTATGTTAGTTGAATGCACAGAACAGTAAGAAGTTTCGCAGATTGCTTCTGTGCAATTTTTATTTGAAAATATTCCTTTTTCCACTATAGGCCTCTTAGCTCCCTGAATGTCCAATTGCATTTTCTACAGAAAGGGTGTTTCAGAACTTCTCAATCAAAATTAAGATTCAACTCCGTTAGTTGAATGCACAGAACAGAGAGAAGTTTCACAGATAGCTTCTGTGTAGTTTTTATATGATCTCATTCCTTTTTCCACTGTAGGCCTCCTAGCGCCCTGAATGTCCACTTGTATTTTCTACAGAAAGAGTGTTTCAGAACTGCTCAATCAAAACTAAGGTTCAACTCTGTTAGTTGAATGCACAGAACAGAAAGTAGTTTCACAGATTGCTTCTTTGTATATTTTGTTGGAAGATATTCCCTTTTCCACTATAGGCCTCTTAGAGCCATGAATGTCCACTTGCACTTTCAACACAAAGAGTGTTTCAGTAGTGTTCAATCAAAATTATGTTTCAACTGTGTTAGTTTAAAGAACAGAACCATAAGAAGTTTCACAGATTGCTTCTGTGTCGTTTTAATTTGAAGGTGTTCCTTTTTCCAACATAGGCCTCTTAGCGCCCTGAATGTCCCTTGCATTTTCTTCAGAAAGGGTGTTTCAGAACTGCTCAATCAAATGTAAGGTTGAACTCTGTCAGTTGAATGCACAGAACTGTAAGAAGTTTCACAGATAGCTTCTTTGTAGTTTTTATTTATGCATATACTTTTTCAACTATAGGACTCTTAGCGCCCTGAATGTTCACTTGCATTTTCTGCAGAAAGAGTGTTTCATAACTGCTCAATATAAATGAAGGTTCAACTCTGTTAGTTGAATGCACAGAACAGTAAGAAGTTTCACAGATTGCTTCTGTGTAGTTTTTAATTGAACATATTCATTTTTCCGCTATAGGCCTCTTAGCGCCCTGAATGTTCACTTGCATTTTCAACAGAAAGAGTGTTTCAGAACTGCTCAATAATAACTAAGGTTCAACTCTGTGAGTTGAATGCACAGAACAGTAAGAAGTTTCACAGATTGGTTCTGTGTGGTTTTTATTTGAAGATATTCCTTTTCCCAATATAGGCCTCTAGGCGCCCTGAATGTCCATTTGCATTTTCTACAGAAAGAGTGTTTCAGAACTGCTCAATAAATCTACCGATCAACACTGTTAGTTGAATGCACAGAACAGTAAGAAGTTTCACAGATTTCTTCTGTGCAGTTTTTATTTGAAAATATTCCTTTTCCACTCTAGGCCTCTTAGCGCCCTGAATGTCCACTTGCATTTTCTACAGAAAGAGTGTTTCAGAACTGCTCAATCAAAAGTAAAGTTAAACTCTGTTAGTTGAATGCAATGAACAGAAAGAAGTTTCACAGAATGCTTCTGTGTAGTTTTTATTTGAAGATATTACTTTTTCCGCTGTAGGCCTCTTAGCGCTCCGAAGGTCCACGTCCATTTTCTACAGAAAGAGTGTTTCAGAACTGCTCAATCAAAAGTAAGGTTCAACTCTGTTAGTTGAATGCACAGAACAGAAAGAAGTTTCACAGATTGCTTCTGTATAGTTTTTGTTTGAAGATATTCCTTTTTCTACTATGGGCCTCTTAGCGCCATGAATGTCCACTTGCATTTTCTACAGAAAGAGTGTTTCAGAACTGCTCAATCCAAACTAAGGTTCAACTCTGTTAGTTGAATGCACAGAACAGTAAGAAGTTTCACAGATTTCTTCTGTGCAGTTTTTATTTGAAAATATTCCTTTTCCACTATAGGCCTCTTAGCGCCCTGAATGTCCACTTGTATTTTCTACAGAAAGAGTGTTTCAGAACTGCTCAATCAAAACTAAGGTTCAACTCTGTTAGTTGAAAGCACAGAACAGAAAGAAGTTTCACAGATTGCTTCTTTGTAGTTTTTGTTTGAAGATATTCCCTTGTCCACTATAGGCCTCTTAGAGCCATGAATGTCCACTTGCATTTTCTACAGAAAGAGTGTTTCAGAACTGTTCAATCAAAATTAAGGTTCAACTGTGTTAGTTTAAAGAACAGAACTGTAAGAAGTTTCACAGATTGCTTCTGTGTAATTTTTATTTGAAGGTGTTAATTTTTCCACCATAGGCCTCTTAGCGCCCTGAATGTCCACTTGCATTTTCTACAGAAAGAGTGTTTCAGAACTGCTCAATAATAACTAAGGTTCAACCCTGTTAGTTGAATGCAAAGAACAGTAAGAAGTTTCGCAGATTGCTTCTGTGCAGTTTTTATTTGAAAATATTCCGTTTTCCAGTATAGGCCTCTTAGCTCCCTGAATGTCCAATTGCATTTTCTATAGAAAGGGTGTTTCAGAAGTGCTCAATCAAAAGTAAGGTTCAACTCTGTTAGATGAATGCAAAGAACAGAAAGAAGTTTCACAGAATCCTTCTGTGTAGTTTGTATTTGAAAGTATTCCTTTTTCCGCTATAGGCCTCTTAGCGCTCCGAAGGTCTACTTGCATTTTCTACAGAAAGAGTGTTTCAGAACTCCTCAATCAAAAGTAAGGTTCAAGTCCGTTAGTTGAATGCACAGAACAGACAGAAGTTTCACAGATAGATTCTGTGTAGTTTTTATGTGAACTTGTTCTTTTTTCCACTAGAGTCCTCTTAGCGCCTTGAATGTCCACTTGTATTTTCTACAGAAAGAGTGTTTCAGAACTGCTCAATCAAAAGTAAGGTTCAACTCTGTTAGTTGAATGCACAGAACAGTAAGTAGTTTCACAGATTTCTTCTGTGCAGTTTTTATTTGAAAATATTCCTTTTCCACTATAGGCCGCATAGCGCCCTGAATGTCCAATTGCATTTTCTACAGAAAGAGTGTTTCAGAACTGCTCAATCAAAATTAAGGTTAAACTCTGTTAGTTGAATGCACAGAACAGAAAGAAGTTTCACAGTATACTTCTGTGTTGTTTTTATTTGAAGAGATAAATTTTTCCGCAATAGGCCTCTTAGCACTTCGAAAGTCCACTTGCATTTTCTACAGAAAGAGTGTTTCAGAACTGCTGAATCAAAAGTAAGATTCAAATCTCTTAGTTGAATGCACAGAACAGAAAGTAGTTTCACAGATTGCTTCTGTGTAGTTTTTGTTTGAAGATATTCCATTTTCTACTATGGGCCTCTTAGCGCCATGAATGTCCACTTGCATTTTCTACAGAAAGAGTGTTTCAGAACTGCTCCATCAAAACTAAGTTTCAACTCTGTTAGTTGAATGCACGGAACAGAGAGAACTTTCACAGATATATTCTGTGTAGTTTTTATTTGAACTTATTGCTTTCTCCACTATAGGCCTCTTAGCTCCCTGAGTGTCCACTGGTATTTTCTACAGAAAGAGTGTTTCAGAACTGCTCAATGAAATCTAAGGTTCAACTCTGTTAGTTGAATGCACAGAACAGAAAGAAGTTTCACAGATTGCTTCTTTGTAGTTTTTGTGTGAAGATATTCCCTTTTCCACTATAGGCCTCTTAGCGCCATGAATGTCCACTTGCATTTTCTACAGAAAGAGTGTTTCAGAACTATTCAATCAAAATTAAGGTTCAACTGTGTTAGTATAAAGAACAGAACCGTAAGAAGTTTCACAAATTGCTTCTCTGTAGTTTTTATTTGAAGGTATTCCTTTTTCCACCATAGGCCTCTTAGCGCCATGAATGTCCACTTGCATTTTCTACAGAAAGGGTGTTTCAGAACTGCTCAATCAAAAGTAAGTTTGAACTCTGTTAGTTGAATGCACAGAACTGTAAGAATTTTCACTGATAGTTTCTTTGTTGTTTTTATTTGAACATATGCCTTTTTCAACTATAGGCCTCTTAGCGCCCTGAATGTTCACTTGCATTTTCTGCAGAAAGAGTGTTTCATAACTGCTCAATAGAAACTAAGGTTCAACTCTGTTAGTTGAATTCAGAGAACAGTAAGATGTTTCACAGATTGCTTCTCTGTAGTTTTTATTTGAACATTTTCATTTTTCCGCTATAGGCCTCTTAGCGCCTTGAATGTTCCCTTGCATTTTCTACTGAAAGAGTTTCAGAACTGCTCAATAATAACTAAGGTTCAAATCTGTTAGTTGAATGCACAGAACAGTAAGAAGTTTCACAGATTTCTTCTGTGTGGTTTTTGTTGAGGATATTCCTTTTCCCACTATAGGCCTCTCAGCGCCCTGAATGTCAACTTGCATTTTCTACAGAAAGAGTGTTTCAGAACTGCTCAATAAAAACTACCGTACAACTATGTTAGTTGAATGCACAGAACAGTAAGAAGTTTCGCAGATTGCTTCTGTGCAGTTTTTATTTGAAAATATTCCTTTTTCCTCTATAGGCCTCTTAGCTCCCTAAATGTCCAATTGCATTTTCTATAGAAAGGGTGTTTCAGAAGCGCTCAATCAAAAGTAAGGTTCAACTCTCTTAGATGAATGCAAAGAACAGAAAGAAGTTTCACAGAATGCTTCCGTGTAGTTTGTATATGAAGGTATTACTTTTTCCGCTATAGGCCTCTTAGCGCTCCGAAGGTCCACTTGCATTTTCTACAGAAAGAGTGTTTCAGAACTTCTCAATCAAAAGTAAGGTTCAACTCCGTTAGTTGAATGCACAGAAGAGAGAGAAGTTTCACAGATAGCTTCTGTGTAGTTTTTATGTGAACTTATCCCTTTTTCCACTATAGTCCTATTAGCGCCCTGAATGTCCACTTGTATTTTCTACAGAGAGAGTGTTTCAGAACTGCTCAATCAAAAGTAAGGTTCAAATCTCTTAGTTGAATGCACAGAACAGTTAGAAGTTTCACAGATTGCTTCTGTGTAGTTTTTGTTTGAAGATATTCCTTTTTCTATTATGGGCCTCTTAGCGCCATGAATGTCCACTTGCATTTTCTACAGAAAGAGTGTTTCAGAACTGCTCAATCAAAAGTAAGGTTCAACTGTGTTAGTTGAATGCACAGAACAGAAAGAAGTTTTACAGAATGCTTCTGTGTAGTTTTTATTTGAACCTATTACTTTTTCCGCTATAGGCCTCTTAGCGCTCCGAAGGTCCACTTGCATTTTGTACAGAAAGAGTGTTTCAGAACTGCTCAATCAAAAGTAAGGTTCAACTCTGTTAGTTGAATGCACAGAACAGAAAGAAGTTTCGCAGATTGCTTCTGTGTAGTTTTTATTTGAAAATATTAATTTTTCCGCGATAGGCCTCTTAGCTCCTGAATGTCCAATTGCATTTTCTATAGAAAGGTTGTTTCAGAAGTGCTCAATCAAAAGTAAGGTTCAACTCTGTTAGTTGAATGCACAGAACAGAGAAATGTTGCACAGATATTTTCTGTGTAATTTTTATTTGAACTTATTCCTTTTTCCACTATAGGCCTCTTAGCACCCTGAATGTCCGCTTGTATTCTCTACAGAAATAGTGTTTCAGAACTGCTCAATCAAAACTAAGGTTCAACTCTGTTAGTTGAATGCACAGAACAGAAAGAAGTTTCACAAATTGCTTCTTTGTAGTTTTTGTTTGAAGATATTCCCTTTTCCACTATAGGCCTCTTAGCGCCATGAATGTCCACTTGCATTTTCTACAGAAAGAGTGTTTCAGAACTGTTCTATCAAAATTAAGGTTCAACTGTGTTAGTTTAAAAACAGAACCGTAAGAAGTTTCACAGATTGCTTCTGTGTAGTTTTTATTTGAAGGTGTTCCTTTTTCCACCATAGGCCTCTTAGCGCCCTGAATGTCCACTTGCATTTTCTACAGAAAGGGAGTTTCAGAACTGCTCAATCAAAAGTAAGGTTGAACTCTGTTAGTTGAATGCACAGAACTGTAAGAAGTTTCACAGATAGCTTCTTTGTAGTTTTTATTTGAACATATACCTTTTTCAACTATAGGCATCTTAGCGCCCTGAATGTTCACTTGCATTTTCTGCAGGAAGAGTGTTTCATAACTGCTCAATATAAACTAAGGTTCAACTCTGTTAGTTGAATGCACAGAACAGTAAGAAGTTTCACAGATTGCTTCTGTGTAGTTTTTATTTGAACATATTCATTTTTCCACTATAGGCCTCTTAGCGCCCTGAATGTTCACGTGCATTTTCAACAGAAAGAGTGTTTCAAAACTGCTCAATAATAACTAAGGTTCCACTCTGTTAGTTGAATGCACAGAACAGAAAGAAGTTTCACAGATTGCTTCTGTGTGGTTTTTATTTGAAGATATTTCTTTTCCCACTATAGACCTCTCAGCGCCCTGCATGTCCACTTGCATTTTCTACAGAAAGAGTGTTTCAGAACTGCTCAATAAAAACTACCTTTCAACTATGTTAGTTGAATGCACAGAACAGTAAGAAGTTTCGCAGATTGCTTCTGTGCAGTTTTTATTTGAAAATATTCCTTTTTCCACTATGGGCCTCTTTGTTTCCTGAATGTCCAATTGCATTTTCTATAGAAAGGGTGTTTCAGAAGTGCTCAATCAAAAGTAAGGTTCAACTCTGTTAGTTGAATGCAAAGAACAGAAAGAAGTTTCACTGAATGCTTCTTTGTAGTTTGTATTTGAAGGTATTACTTTTTCCGCTATAGGCCTCTTAGCGCTCCGAAGGTCCACTTGCATTTTCTACAGAAAGAGTGTTTCAGAACTTCTCAATCAAAAGTAAGGTTCAACTCCGTTAGTTGAATGCACAGAACAGAGAGAAGTTTCACAGATAGCTTCTGTGTAGTACTTCTGTGAACTTTTTCCTTTTTCCACTATAGTCCTCTTAGCTCCCTGAATGTCCACATGTATTTTCTACAGAAAGAGTGTTTCAGACCTGCTCAATCAAAACTGAGTTTCAACTCTGTTAGTTAAATGCACAGAACAGTAAGAAGTTTCACAGATTTCTTCTGTGCAGTTTTTATTTGAAAATATTCCTTTTCCACTATTGGCCTCTTAGCACCCTGAATGTCCAATTGCATTTACTACAGAAAGAGTGTTTCAGAACTGCTCAATCAAAAGTAAGGTTAAACTCTGTTAGTTGAATGCACAGAACAGAAAGAAGTTTCACAGAATGCTTCTGTGTAGTTTTTATTTGAAGTTATTTCTTTTTCCGCTACAGGCCTCTTAGCGCTCCGAAGGTCCACTTGCATTTTGTACAGAAAGAGTGTTTCAGAACTGCTCAATCAAAAGTAAGGTTCAACTCTGTTAGTTGAATGCACAGAACAGAAAGTAGTTTCACAGATTGCTTCTGTGTAGTTTTTTGTTTGAAGATATTGCTTTTTCTACTATGGGCCTCTTAGCGCCATGAATGTCCACTTGCATTTTCTACAGAAAGAGTGTTTCAGAACTGCTCAATCAAAACTAAGGTTCAACTCTGTTAGTTGAATGCACAGAACAGAGAGTAGTTTTCACAGATATCTTCTGTGTAGTTTTTATTTGAACTTATTCCTTTTTCCACTATTGGCCTCTTAGCGCCCTGAATGTCCACTTGTATTTTCTACAGAAAGATTGCTTCGAACTGCTCAATCAAAACTAAGGTTCAACTGTGTTAGTTGAATGCACAGAAAAGAAAGAAGTTTCACACATTGCTTCTTTGTAGTTT
>NW_022096487.1:0-2326 GCF_006542625.1 Nomascus leucogenys
AGTGTTTCAGAACTGCTCAATCAAAAGTAAAGTTAAACTCTGTTAGTTGAATGCAATGAACAGAAAGAAGTTTCACAGAATGCTTCTGTGTAGTTTTTATTTGAAGATATTACTTTTTCCGCTGTAGGCCTCTTAGCGCTCCGAAGGTCCACGTCCATTTTCTACAGAAAGAGTGTTTCAGAACTGCTCAATCAAAAGTAAGGTTCAACTCTGTTAGTTGAATGCACAGAACAGAAAGAAGTTTCACAGATTGCTTCTGTATAGTTTTGTTTGAAGATATTCCTTTTTCTACTATGGGCCTCTTAGCGCCATGAATGTCCACTTGCATTTTCTACAGAAAGAGTGTTTCAGAACTGCTCAATCCAAACTAAGGTTCAACTCTGTTAGTTGAATGCACAGAACAGAGAGAAGTTTCACAGATATCTTCTGTGTAGTTTTTATTTGAACCTATTCCTTTTTCCACTATAGGCCTCTTAGCGCCCTGAATGTCCACTTGTATTTTCTACAGAAAGA
This sequence comes from Nomascus leucogenys, assembly GCF_006542625.1. Taxonomy (NCBI): domain Eukaryota; kingdom Metazoa; phylum Chordata; class Mammalia; order Primates; family Hylobatidae; genus Nomascus; species Nomascus leucogenys. The sequence continues at coordinate 514 of NW_022096487.1, forward strand.
GTGTTTCAGAACTGCTCAATCAAAACTAAGGTTCAACTCTGTTAGTTGAAAGCACAGAACAGAAAGAAGTTTCACAGATTGCTTCTTTGTAGTTTTTTTTTGAAGATATTCCCTTGTCCACTATAGGCCTCTTAGAGCCATGAATGTCCACTTGCATTTTCTACAGAAAGAGTGTTTCAGAACTGTTCAATCAAAATTAAGGTTCAACTGTGTTAGTTTAAAGAACAGAACCGTAAGAAGTTTCACAGATTGCTTCTGTGTAATTTTTATTTGAAGGTGTTCCTTTTTCCACCATAGGCCTCTTAGCGCCCTGAATGTCCACTTGCATTTTCTACAGAAAGGGTGTTTCAGAACTGCTCAATCAAATGTAAGGTTGAACTCTGTTAGTTGAATGCACAGAACTGTAAGATGTTTCACAGATAGCTTCTTTGTAGTTTTTATTTGAACATATACCTTTCTCAACTATAGGCCTCTTAGCGCCCTGAATGTTCACATGCATTTTCTGCAGAAAGAGTGTTTCATTACTTCTCAATATAAACTAAGGTTCAACTCTGTTAGTTGAAAGCACAGAACAGTAAGAAGTTTCACAGATTTCTTCTTTGTAGTTTTTATTTGAACATATTCATTTTTCCTCTATAGGCCTCTTAGCGCCCTGAATGTTCACTTGCATTTTCTACAGAAAGAGTGTTTCAGAACTGCTCAATAATAACTAAGGTTCAACTCTGTTAGTTGAATGCACAGAACAGTAAGAAGTTTCGCAGATTGCTTCTGTGCAGTTTTTATTTGAAAATATTCCTTTTTCCAGTATAGGCCTCTTAGCTCCCTGAATGTCCAATTGCATTTTCTATAGAAAGGGTGTTTCAGAAGTGCTCAATCAAAAGTAAGGTTCAACTCTGTTAAATGAATGCAAAGAACAGAAAGAAGTTTCACAGAATCCTTCTGTGTAGTTTTTATTTGAAAATATTCCTTTTTCCGCTATAGGCCTCTTAGCGCTCCGAAGGTCCACTTGCATTTTCTACAGAAAGAGTGTTTCAGAACTCCTCAATCAAAAGTAAGGTTCAAGTCCGTTAGTTGAATGCACAGAACAGACAGAAGTTTCACAGATAGATTCTGTGTAGTTTTTATGTGAACTTTTTCTTTTTTCCACTATAGTCCTCTTAGCGCCTTGAATGTCCACTTGTATTTTCTACAGAAAGAGTGTTTCAGAACTGCTCAATCAAAACTGAGGTTCAACTCTGTTAGTTGAATGCACAGAACAGTAAGAAGTTTCACAGATTTCTTCTGTGCAGTTTTTATTTGAAAATATTCCTTTTCCACTATAGGCCGCCATTAGCGCCCTGAATGTCCAATTTGCATTTTCTACAGAAAGAGTGTTTCAGAACTGCTCAATCAAAAATTAAGGTTAAACTCTGTTAGTTGAATGCACAGAACAGAAAGAAGTTTCACCAGAAATGCTTCTGTGTAGTTTGTATATTGAAGGTATTACTTTTTCCGCTATAGGCCTCTTAGCGCTCCGAAGGTCCACTTGCATTTTCTACAGAAAGAGTGTTTCAGAACTTCTCAATCAAAAGTAAGGTTCAACTCCGTTATTTGAATGCACAGAACAGAAGAAGTTTCACAGATAGCTTCTGTGTAGTTTTTATGTGAACTTTTTCCTTTTTCCACTATAGTCCTCTTAGCGCCCTGAATGTCCACTTGTATTTTCTACAGAAAGAGTGTTTCAGAACTGCTCAATCAAAATTGAGGTTCAACTCTGTTAGTTGAATGCACAGAACAGTAAGAAGTTTCACAGATTTCTTCTGTGCAGTTTTTT
>NW_022096488.1:0-25932 GCF_006542625.1 Nomascus leucogenys
GTGTTTCAGAACTGCTCAATCAAAAGTAAGGTTCAACTCTGTTAGTTGAATGCACAGAACAGAAAGAAGTTTCACAGATTGCTTCTGTATAGTTTTTGTTTGAAGATATTCCTTTTTCTACTATGGGCCTCTTAGCGCCATGAATGTCCACTTGCATTTTCTACAGAAAGAGTGTTTCAGAACTGCTCAATCCAAACTAAGGTTCAACTCTGTTAGTTGAATGCACAGAACAGAGAGAAGTTTCACAGATATCTTCTGTGTAGTTTTTATTTGAACCTATTCCTTTTTCCACTATAGGCCTCTTAGCGCCCTGAATGTCCACTTGTATTTTCTACAGAAAGAGTGTTTCAGAACTGCTCAATCAAAACTAAGGTTCAACTCTGTTAGTTGAAAGCACAGAACAGAAAGAAGTTTCACAGATTGCTTCTTTGTAGTTTTTGTTTGAAGATATTCCCTTGTCCACTATAGGCCTCTTAGAGCCATGAATGTCCACTTGCATTTTCTACAGAAAGAGTGTTTCAGAACTGTTCAATCAAAATTAAGGTTCAACTGTGTTAGTTTAAAGAACAGAACCGTAAGAAGTTTCACAGATTGCTTCTGTGTAATTTTTATTTGAAGGTGTTCCTTTTTCCACCATAGGCCTCTTAGCGCCCTGAATGTCCACTTGCATTTTCTACAGAAAGGGTGTTTCAGAACTGCTCAATCAAATGTAAGGTTGAACTCTGTCAGTTGAATGCACAGAACTGTAAGATGTTTCACAGATAGCTTCTTTGTAGTTTTTATTTGAACATATACCTTTCTCAACTATAGGCCTCTTAGCGCCCTGAATGTTCACATGCATTTTCTGCAGAAAGAGTGTTTCATTACTTCTCAATATAAACTAAGGTTCAACTCTGTTAGTTGAATGCACAGAACAGTAAGAAGTTTCACAGATTTCTTCTGTGTAGTTTTTATTTGAACATATTCATTTTTCCGCTATAGGCCTCTTAGCGCCCTGAATGTTCACTTGCATTTTCTACAGAAAGAGTGTTTCAGAACTGCTCAATAATAACTAAGGTTCAACTCTGTTAGTTGAATGCACAGAACAGTAAGAAGTTTCGCAGATTGCTTCTGTGCAGTTTTTATTTGAAAATATTCCTTTTTCCAGTATAGGCCTCTTAGCTCCCTGAATGTCCAATTGCATTTTCTATAGAAAGGGTGTTTCAGAAGTGCTCAATCAAAAGTAAGGTTCAACTCTGTTAGATGAATGCAAAGAACAGAAAGAAGTTTCACAGAATCCTTCTGTGTAGTTTGTATTTGAAAATATTCCTTTTTCCGCTATAGGCCTCTTAGCGCTCCGAAGGTCCACTTGCATTTTCTACAGAAAGAGTGTTTCAGAACTCCTCAATCAAAAGTAAGGTTCAAGTCCGTTAGTTGAATGCACAGAACAGACAGAAGTTTCACAGATAGATTCTGTGTAGTTTTTATGTGAACTTTTTCTTTTTTCCACTATAGTCCTCTTAGCGCCTTGAATGTCCACTTGTATTTTCTACAGAAAGAGTGTTTCAGAACTGCTCAATCAAAACTGAGGTTCAACTCTGTTAGTTGAATGCACAGAACAGTAAGAAGTTTCACAGATTTCTTCTGTGCAGTTTTTATTTGAAAATATTCCTTTTCCACTATAGGCCGCATAGCGCCCTGAATGTCCAATTGCATTTTCTACAGAAAGAGTGTTTCAGAACTGCTCAATCAAAATTAAGGTTAAACTCTGTTAGTTGAATGCACAGAACAGAAAGAAGTTTCACAGAATGCTTCTGTGTAGTTTGTATTTGAAGGTATTACTTTTTCCGCTATAGGCCTCTTAGCGCTCCGAAGGTCCACTTGCATTTTCTACAGAAAGAGTGTTTCAGAACTTCTCAATCAAAAGTAAGGTTCAACTCCGTTATTTGAATGCACAGAACAGAGAGAAGTTTCACAGATAGCTTCTGTGTAGTTTTTATGTGAACTTTTTCCTTTTTCCACTATAGTCCTCTTAGCGCCCTGAATGTCCACTTGTATTTTCTACAGAAAGAGTGTTTCAGAACTGCTCAATCAAAATTGAGGTTCAACTCTGTTAGTTGAATGCACAGAACAGTAAGAAGTTTCACAGATTTCTTCTGTGCAGTTTTTATTTGAAAATATTCCTTTTCCACTATAGGCCTCTTAGCGCCCTGAATGTCCACTTGCATTTTCTACAGAAAGAGTGTTTCAGAACTGCTCAATCAAAAGTAAAGTTAAACTCTGTTAGTTGAATGCAATGAACAGAAAGAAGTTTCACAGAATGCTTCTGTGTAGTTTTTATTTGAAGATATTACTTTTTCCGCTGTAGGCCTCTTAGCGCTCCGAAGGTCCACGTCCATTTTCTACAGAAAGAGTGTTTCAGAACTGCTCAATCAAAAGTAAGGTTCAACTCTGTTAGTTGAATGCACAGAACAGAAAGAAGTTTCACAGATTGCTTCTGTATAGTTTTTGTTTGAAGATATTCCTTTTTCTACTATGGGCCTCTTAGCGCCATGAATGTCCACTTGCATTTTCTACAGAAAGAGTGTTTCAGAACTGCTCAATCCAAACTAAGGTTCAACTCTGTTAGTTGAATGCACAGAACAGAGAGAAGTTTCACAGATATCTTCTGTGTAGTTTTTATTTGAACCTATTCCTTTTTCCACTATAGGCCTCTTAGCGCCCTGAATGTCCACTTGTATTTTCTACAGAAAGAGTGTTTCAGAACTGCTCAATCAAAACTAAGGTTCAACTCTGTTAGTTGAAAGCACAGAACAGAAAGAAGTTTCACAGATTGCTTCTTTGTAGTTTTTGTTTGAAGATATTCCCTTGTCCACTATAGGCCTCTTAGAGCCATGAATGTCCACTTGCATTTTCTACAGAAAGAGTGTTTCAGAACTGTTCAATCAAAATTAAGGTTCAACTGTGTTAGTTTAAAGAACAGAACCGTAAGAAGTTTCACAGATTGCTTCTGTGTAATTTTTATTTGAAGGTGTTCCTTTTTCCACCATAGGCCTCTTAGCGCCCTGAATGTCCACTTGCATTTTCTACAGAAAGTGTGTTTCAGAACTGCTCAATCAAATGTAAGGTTGAACTCTGTCAGTTGAATGCACAGAACTGTAAGATGTTTCACAGATAGCTTCTTTGTAGTTTTTATTTGAACATATACCTTTCTCAACTATAGGCCTCTTAGCGCCCTGAATGTTCACATGCATTTTCTGCAGAAAGAGTGTTTCATTACTTCTCAATATAAACTAAGGTTCAACTCTGTTAGTTGAATGCACAGAACAGTAAGAAGTTTCACAGATTTCTTCTGTGTAGTTTTTATTTGAACATATTCATTTTTCCGCTATAGGCCTCTTAGCGCCCTGAATGTTCACTTGCATTTTCTACAGAAAGAGTGTTTCAGAACTGCTCAATAATAACTAAGGTTCAACTCTGTTAGTTGAATGCACAGAACAGTAAGAAGTTTCGCAGATTGCTTCTGTGCAGTTTTTATTTGAAAATATTCCTTTTTCCAGTATAGGCCTCTTAGCTCCCTGAATGTCCAATTGCATTTTCTATAGAAAGGGTGTTTCAGAAGTGCTCAATCAAAAGTAAGGTTCAACTCTGTTAGATGAATGCAAAGAACAGAAAGAAGTTTCACAGAATCCTTCTGTGTAGTTTTTATTTGAAAGTATTCCTTTTTCCGCTATAGGCCTCTTAGCGCTCCGAAGGTCCACTTGCATTTTCTACAGAAAGAGTGTTTCAGAACTCCTCAATCAAAAGTAAGGTTCAAGTCCGTTAGTTGAATGCACAGAACAGACAGAAGTTTCACAGATAGATTCTGTGTAGTTTTTATGTGAACTTTTTCTTTTTTCCACTATAGTCCTCTTAGCGCCTTGAATGTCCACTTGTATTTTCTACAGAAAGAGTGTTTCAGAACTGCTCAATCAAAACTGAGGTTCAACTCTGTTAGTTGAATGCACAGAACAGTAAGAAGTTTCACAGATTTCTTCTGTGCAGTTTTTATTTGAAAATATTCCTTTTCCACTATAGGCCGCATAGCGCCCTGAATGTCCAATTGCATTTTCTACAGAAAGAGTGTTTCAGAACTGCTCAATCAAAATTAAGGTTAAACTCTGTTAGTTGAATGCACAGAACAGAAAGAAGTTTCACAGAATGCTTCTGTGTAGTTTGTATTTGAAGGTATTACTTTTTCCGCTATAGGCCTCTTAGCGCTCCGAAGGTCCACTTGCATTTTCTACAGAAAGAGTGTTTCAGAACTTCTCAATCAAAAGTAAGGTTCAACTCCGTTATTTGAATGCACAGAACAGAGAGAAGTTTCACAGATAGCTTCTGTGTAGTTTTTATGTGAACTTTTTCCTTTTTCCACTATAGTCCTCTTAGCGCCCTGAATGTCCACTTGTATTTTCTACAGAAAGAGTGTTTCAGAACTGCTCAATCAAAATTGAGGTTCAACTCTGTTAGTTGAATGCACAGAACAGTAAGAAGTTTCACAGATTTCTTCTGTGCAGTTTTTATTTGAAAATATTCCTTTTCCACTATAGGCCTCTTAGCGCCCTGAATGTCCACTTGCATTTTCTACAGAAAGAGTGTTTCAGAACTGCTCAATCAAAAGTAAAGTTAAACTCTGTTAGTTGAATGCAATGAACAGAAAGAAGTTTCACAGAATGCTTCTGTGTAGTTTTTATTTGAAGATATTACTTTTTCCGCTGTAGGCCTCTTAGCGCTCCGAAGGTCCACGTCCATTTTCTACAGAAAGAGTGTTTCAGAACTGCTCAATCAAAAGTAAGGTTCAACTCTGTTAGTTGAATGCACAGAACAGAAAGAAGTTTCACAGATTGCTTCTGTATAGTTTTTGTTTGAAGATATTCCTTTTTCTACTATGGGCCTCTTAGCGCCATGAATGTCCACTTGCATTTTCTACAGAAAGAGTGTTTCAGAACTGCTCAATCCAAACTAAGGTTCAACTCTGTTAGTTGAATGCACAGAACAGAGAGAAGTTTCACAGATATCTTCTGTGTAGTTTTTATTTGAACCTATTCCTTTTTCCACTATAGGCCTCTTAGCGCCCTGAATGTCCACTTGTATTTTCTACAGAAAGAGTGTTTCAGAACTGCTCAATCAAAACTAAGGTTCAACTCTGTTAGTTGAAAGCACAGAACAGAAAGAAGTTTCACAGATTGCTTCTTTGTAGTTTTTGTTTGAAGATATTCCCTTGTCCACTATAGGCCTCTTAGAGCCATGAATGTCCACTTGCATTTTCTACAGAAAGAGTGTTTCAGAACTGTTCAATCAAAATTAAGGTTCAACTGTGTTAGTTTAAAGAACAGAACCGTAAGAAGTTTCACAGATTGCTTCTGTGTAATTTTTATTTGAAGGTGTTCCTTTTTCCACCATAGGCCTCTTAGCGCCCTGAATGTCCACTTGCATTTTCTACAGAAAGGGTGTTTCAGAACTGCTCAATCAAATGTAAGGTTGAACTCTGTCAGTTGAATGCACAGAACTGTAAGATGTTTCACAGATAGCTTCTTTGTAGTTTTTATTTGAACATATACCTTTCTCAACTATAGGCCTCTTAGCGCCCTGAATGTTCACATGCATTTTCTGCAGAAAGAGTGTTTCATTACTTCTCAATATAAACTAAGGTTCAACTCTGTTAGTTGAATGCACAGAACAGTAAGAAGTTTCACAGATTTCTTCTGTGTAGTTTTTATTTGAACATATTCATTTTTCCGCTATAGGCCTCTTAGCGCCCTGAATGTTCACTTGCATTTTCTACAGAAAGAGTGTTTCAGAACTGCTCAATAATAACTAAGGTTCAACTCTGTTAGTTGAATGCACAGAACAGTAAGAAGTTTCGCAGATTGCTTCTGTGCAGTTTTTATTTGAAAATATTCCTTTTTCCAGTATAGGCCTCTTAGCTCCCTGAATGTCCAATTGCATTTTCTATAGAAAGGGTGTTTCAGAAGTGCTCAATCAAAAGTAAGGTTCAACTCTGTTAGATGAATGCAAAGAACAGAAAGAAGTTTCACAGAATCCTTCTGTGTAGTTTTTATTTGAAAGTATTCCTTTTTCCGCTATAGGCCTCTTAGCGCTCCGAAGGTCCACTTGCATTTTCTACAGAAAGAGTGTTTCAGAACTCCTCAATCAAAAGTAAGGTTCAAGTCCGTTAGTTGAATGCACAGAACAGACAGAAGTTTCACAGATAGATTCTGTGTAGTTTTTATGTGAACTTTTTCTTTTTTCCACTATAGTCCTCTTAGCGCCTTGAATGTCCACTTGTATTTTCTACAGAAAGAGTGTTTCAGAACTGCTCAATCAAAACTGAGGTTCAACTCTGTTAGTTGAATGCACAGAACAGTAAGAAGTTTCACAGATTTCTTCTGTGCAGTTTTTATTTGAAAATATTCCTTTTCCACTATAGGCCGCATAGCGCCCTGAATGTCCAATTGCATTTTCTACAGAAAGAGTGTTTCAGAACTGCTCAATCAAAATTAAGGTTAAACTCTGTTAGTTGAATGCACAGAACAGAAAGAAGTTTCACAGAATGCTTCTGTGTAGTTTGTATTTGAAGGTATTACTTTTTCCGCTATAGGCCTCTTAGCGCTCCGAAGGTCCACTTGCATTTTCTACAGAAAGAGTGTTTCAGAACTTCTCAATCAAAAGTAAGGTTCAACTCCGTTATTTGAATGCACAGAACAGAGAGAAGTTTCACAGATAGCTTCTGTGTAGTTTTTATGTGAACTTTTTCCTTTTTCCACTATAGTCCTCTTAGCGCCCTGAATGTCCACTTGTATTTTCTACAGAAAGAGTGTTTCAGAACTGCTCAATCAAAATTGAGGTTCAACTCTGTTAGTTGAATGCACAGAACAGTAAGAAGTTTCACAGATTTCTTCTGTGCAGTTTTTATTTGAAAATATTCCTTTTCCACTATAGGCCTCTTAGCGCCCTGAATGTCCACTTGCATTTTCTACAGAAAGAGTGTTTCAGAACTGCTCAATCAAAAGTAAAGTTAAACTCTGTTAGTTGAATGCAATGAACAGAAAGAAGTTTCACAGAATGCTTCTGTGTAGTTTTTATTTGAAGATATTACTTTTTCCGCTGTAGGCCTCTTAGCGCTCCGAAGGTCCACGTCCATTTTCTACAGAAAGAGTGTTTCAGAACTGCTCAATCAAAAGTAAGGTTCAACTCTGTTAGTTGAATGCACAGAACAGAAAGAAGTTTCACAGATTGCTTCTGTATAGTTTTTGTTTGAAGATATTCCTTTTTCTACTATGGGCCTCTTAGCGCCATGAATGTCCACTTGCATTTTCTACAGAAAGAGTGTTTCAGAACTGCTCAATCCAAACTAAGGTTCAACTCTGTTAGTTGAATGCACAGAACAGAGAGAAGTTTCACAGATATCTTCTGTGTAGTTTTTATTTGAACCTATTCCTTTTTCCACTATAGGCCTCTTAGCGCCCTGAATGTCCACTTGTATTTTCTACAGAAAGAGTGTTTCAGAACTGCTCAATCAAAACTAAGGTTCAACTCTGTTAGTTGAAAGCACAGAACAGAAAGAAGTTTCACAGATTGCTTCTTTGTAGTTTTTGTTTGAAGATATTCCCTTGTCCACTATAGGCCTCTTAGAGCCATGAATGTCCACTTGCATTTTCTACAGAAAGAGTGTTTCAGAACTGTTCAATCAAAATTAAGGTTCAACTGTGTTAGTTTAAAGAACAGAACCGTAAGAAGTTTCACAGATTGCTTCTGTGTAATTTTTATTTGAAGGTGTTCCTTTTTCCACCATAGGCCTCTTAGCGCCCTGAATGTCCACTTGCATTTTCTACAGAAAGTGTGTTTCAGAACTGCTCAATCAAATGTAAGGTTGAACTCTGTCAGTTGAATGCACAGAACTGTAAGATGTTTCACAGATAGCTTCTTTGTAGTTTTTATTTGAACATATACCTTTCTCAACTATAGGCCTCTTAGCGCCCTGAATGTTCACATGCATTTTCTGCAGAAAGAGTGTTTCATTACTTCTCAATATAAACTAAGGTTCAACTCTGTTAGTTGAATGCACAGAACAGTAAGAAGTTTCACAGATTTCTTCTGTGTAGTTTTTATTTGAACATATTCATTTTTCCGCTATAGGCCTCTTAGCGCCCTGAATGTTCACTTGCATTTTCTACAGAAAGAGTGTTTCAGAACTGCTCAATAATAACTAAGGTTCAACTCTGTTAGTTGAATGCACAGAACAGTAAGAAGTTTCGCAGATTGCTTCTGTGCAGTTTTTATTTGAAAATATTCCTTTTTCCAGTATAGGCCTCTTAGCTCCCTGAATGTCCAATTGCATTTTCTATAGAAAGGGTGTTTCAGAAGTGCTCAATCAAAAGTAAGGTTCAACTCTGTTAGATGAATGCAAAGAACAGAAAGAAGTTTCACAGAATCCTTCTGTGTAGTTTTTATTTGAAAGTATTCCTTTTTCCGCTATAGGCCTCTTAGCGCTCCGAAGGTCCACTTGCATTTTCTACAGAAAGAGTGTTTCAGAACTCCTCAATCAAAAGTAAGGTTCAAGTCCGTTAGTTGAATGCACAGAACAGACAGAAGTTTCACAGATAGATTCTGTGTAGTTTTTATGTGAACTTTTTCTTTTTTCCACTATAGTCCTCTTAGCGCCTTGAATGTCCACTTGTATTTTCTACAGAAAGAGTGTTTCAGAACTGCTCAATCAAAACTGAGGTTCAACTCTGTTAGTTGAATGCACAGAACAGTAAGAAGTTTCACAGATTTCTTCTGTGCAGTTTTTATTTGAAAATATTCCTTTTCCACTATAGGCCGCATAGCGCCCTGAATGTCCAATTGCATTTTCTACAGAAAGAGTGTTTCAGAACTGCTCAATCAAAATTAAGGTTAAACTCTGTTAGTTGAATGCACAGAACAGAAAGAAGTTTCACAGAATGCTTCTGTGTAGTTTGTATTTGAAGGTATTACTTTTTCCGCTATAGGCCTCTTAGCGCTCCGAAGGTCCACTTGCATTTTCTACAGAAAGAGTGTTTCAGAACTTCTCAATCAAAAGTAAGGTTCAACTCCGTTATTTGAATGCACAGAACAGAGAGAAGTTTCACAGATAGCTTCTGTGTAGTTTTTATGTGAACTTTTTCCTTTTTCCACTATAGTCCTCTTAGCGCCCTGAATGTCCACTTGTATTTTCTACAGAAAGAGTGTTTCAGAACTGCTCAATCAAAATTGAGGTTCAACTCTGTTAGTTGAATGCACAGAACAGTAAGAAGTTTCACAGATTTCTTCTGTGCAGTTTTTATTTGAAAATATTCCTTTTCCACTATAGGCCTCTTAGCGCCCTGAATGTCCACTTGCATTTTCTACAGAAAGAGTGTTTCAGAACTGCTCAATCAAAAGTAAAGTTAAACTCTGTTAGTTGAATGCAATGAACAGAAAGAAGTTTCACAGAATGCTTCTGTGTAGTTTTTATTTGAAGATATTACTTTTTCCGCTGTAGGCCTCTTAGCGCTCCGAAGGTCCACGTCCATTTTCTACAGAAAGAGTGTTTCAGAACTGCTCAATCAAAAGTAAGGTTCAACTCTGTTAGTTGAATGCACAGAACAGAAAGAAGTTTCACAGATTGCTTCTGTATAGTTTTTGTTTGAAGATATTCCTTTTTCTACTATGGGCCTCTTAGCGCCATGAATGTCCACTTGCATTTTCTACAGAAAGAGTGTTTCAGAACTGCTCAATCCAAACTAAGGTTCAACTCTGTTAGTTGAATGCACAGAACAGAGAGAAGTTTCACAGATATCTTCTGTGTAGTTTTTATTTGAACCTATTCCTTTTTCCACTATAGGCCTCTTAGCGCCCTGAATGTCCACTTGTATTTTCTACAGAAAGAGTGTTTCAGAACTGCTCAATCAAAACTAAGGTTCAACTCTGTTAGTTGAAAGCACAGAACAGAAAGAAGTTTCACAGATTGCTTCTTTGTAGTTTTTGTTTGAAGATATTCCCTTGTCCACTATAGGCCTCTTAGAGCCATGAATGTCCACTTGCATTTTCTACAGAAAGAGTGTTTCAGAACTGTTCAATCAAAATTAAGGTTCAACTGTGTTAGTTTAAAGAACAGAACCGTAAGAAGTTTCACAGATTGCTTCTGTGTAATTTTTATTTGAAGGTGTTCCTTTTTCCACCATAGGCCTCTTAGCGCCCTGAATGTCCACTTGCATTTTCTACAGAAAGTGTGTTTCAGAACTGCTCAATCAAATGTAAGGTTGAACTCTGTCAGTTGAATGCACAGAACTGTAAGATGTTTCACAGATAGCTTCTTTGTAGTTTTTATTTGAACATATACCTTTCTCAACTATAGGCCTCTTAGCGCCCTGAATGTTCACATGCATTTTCTGCAGAAAGAGTGTTTCATTACTTCTCAATATAAACTAAGGTTCAACTCTGTTAGTTGAATGCACAGAACAGTAAGAAGTTTCACAGATTTCTTCTGTGTAGTTTTTATTTGAACATATTCATTTTTCCGCTATAGGCCTCTTAGCGCCCTGAATGTTCACTTGCATTTTCTACAGAAAGAGTGTTTCAGAACTGCTCAATAATAACTAAGGTTCAACTCTGTTAGTTGAATGCACAGAACAGTAAGAAGTTTCGCAGATTGCTTCTGTGCAGTTTTTATTTGAAAATATTCCTTTTTCCAGTATAGGCCTCTTAGCTCCCTGAATGTCCAATTGCATTTTCTATAGAAAGGGTGTTTCAGAAGTGCTCAATCAAAAGTAAGGTTCAACTCTGTTAGATGAATGCAAAGAACAGAAAGAAGTTTCACAGAATCCTTCTGTGTAGTTTGTATTTGAAAGTATTCCTTTTTCCGCTATAGGCCTCTTAGCGCTCCGAAGGTCCACTTGCATTTTCTACAGAAAGAGTGTTTCAGAACTCCTCAATCAAAAGTAAGGTTCAAGTCCGTTAGTTGAATGCACAGAACAGACAGAAGTTTCACAGATAGATTCTGTGTAGTTTTTATGTGAACTTTTTCTTTTTTCCACTATAGTCCTCTTAGCGCCTTGAATGTCCACTTGTATTTTCTACAGAAAGAGTGTTTCAGAACTGCTCAATCAAAACTGAGGTTCAACTCTGTTAGTTGAATGCACAGAACAGTAAGAAGTTTCACAGATTTCTTCTGTGCAGTTTTTATTTGAAAATATTCCTTTTCCACTATAGGCCGCATAGCGCCCTGAATGTCCAATTGCATTTTCTACAGAAAGAGTGTTTCAGAACTGCTCAATCAAAATTAAGGTTAAACTCTGTTAGTTGAATGCACAGAACAGAAAGAAGTTTCACAGAATGCTTCTGTGTAGTTTGTATTTGAAGGTATTACTTTTTCCGCTATAGGCCTCTTAGCGCTCCGAAGGTCCACTTGCATTTTCTACAGAAAGAGTGTTTCAGAACTTCTCAATCAAAAGTAAGGTTCAACTCCGTTATTTGAATGCACAGAACAGAGAGAAGTTTCACAGATAGCTTCTGTGTAGTTTTTATGTGAACTTTTTCCTTTTTCCACTATAGTCCTCTTAGCGCCCTGAATGTCCACTTGTATTTTCTACAGAAAGAGTGTTTCAGAACTGCTCAATCAAAATTGAGGTTCAACTCTGTTAGTTGAATGCACAGAACAGTAAGAAGTTTCACAGATTTCTTCTGTGCAGTTTTTATTTGAAAATATTCCTTTTCCACTATAGGCCTCTTAGCGCCCTGAATGTCCACTTGCATTTTCTACAGAAAGAGTGTTTCAGAACTGCTCAATCAAAAGTAAAGTTAAACTCTGTTAGTTGAATGCAATGAACAGAAAGAAGTTTCACAGAATGCTTCTGTGTAGTTTTTATTTGAAGATATTACTTTTTCCGCTGTAGGCCTCTTAGCGCTCCGAAGGTCCACGTCCATTTTCTACAGAAAGAGTGTTTCAGAACTGCTCAATCAAAAGTAAGGTTCAACTCTGTTAGTTGAATGCACAGAACAGAAAGAAGTTTCACAGATTGCTTCTGTATAGTTTTTGTTTGAAGATATTCCTTTTTCTACTATGGGCCTCTTAGCGCCATGAATGTCCACTTGCATTTTCTACAGAAAGAGTGTTTCAGAACTGCTCAATCCAAACTAAGGTTCAACTCTGTTAGTTGAATGCACAGAACAGAGAGAAGTTTCACAGATATCTTCTGTGTAGTTTTTATTTGAACCTATTCCTTTTTCCACTATAGGCCTCTTAGCGCCCTGAATGTCCACTTGTATTTTCTACAGAAAGAGTGTTTCAGAACTGCTCAATCAAAACTAAGGTTCAACTCTGTTAGTTGAAAGCACAGAACAGAAAGAAGTTTCACAGATTGCTTCTTTGTAGTTTTTGTTTGAAGATATTCCCTTGTCCACTATAGGCCTCTTAGAGCCATGAATGTCCACTTGCATTTTCTACAGAAAGAGTGTTTCAGAACTGTTCAATCAAAATTAAGGTTCAACTGTGTTAGTTTAAAGAACAGAACCGTAAGAAGTTTCACAGATTGCTTCTGTGTAATTTTTATTTGAAGGTGTTCCTTTTTCCACCATAGGCCTCTTAGCGCCCTGAATGTCCACTTGCATTTTCTACAGAAAGGGTGTTTCAGAACTGCTCAATCAAATGTAAGGTTGAACTCTGTCAGTTGAATGCACAGAACTGTAAGATGTTTCACAGATAGCTTCTTTGTAGTTTTTATTTGAACATATACCTTTCTCAACTATAGGCCTCTTAGCGCCCTGAATGTTCACATGCATTTTCTGCAGAAAGAGTGTTTCATTACTTCTCAATATAAACTAAGGTTCAACTCTGTTAGTTGAATGCACAGAACAGTAAGAAGTTTCACAGATTTCTTCTGTGTAGTTTTTATTTGAACATATTCATTTTTCCGCTATAGGCCTCTTAGCGCCCTGAATGTTCACTTGCATTTTCTACAGAAAGAGTGTTTCAGAACTGCTCAATAATAACTAAGGTTCAACTCTGTTAGTTGAATGCACAGAACAGTAAGAAGTTTCGCAGATTGCTTCTGTGCAGTTTTTATTTGAAAATATTCCTTTTTCCAGTATAGGCCTCTTAGCTCCCTGAATGTCCAATTGCATTTTCTATAGAAAGGGTGTTTCAGAAGTGCTCAATCAAAAGTAAGGTTCAACTCTGTTAGATGAATGCAAAGAACAGAAAGAAGTTTCACAGAATCCTTCTGTGTAGTTTGTATTTGAAAGTATTCCTTTTTCCGCTATAGGCCTCTTAGCGCTCCGAAGGTCCACTTGCATTTTCTACAGAAAGAGTGTTTCAGAACTCCTCAATCAAAAGTAAGGTTCAAGTCCGTTAGTTGAATGCACAGAACAGACAGAAGTTTCACAGATAGATTCTGTGTAGTTTTTATGTGAACTTTTTCTTTTTTCCACTATAGTCCTCTTAGCGCCTTGAATGTCCACTTGTATTTTCTACAGAAAGAGTGTTTCAGAACTGCTCAATCAAAACTGAGGTTCAACTCTGTTAGTTGAATGCACAGAACAGTAAGAAGTTTCACAGATTTCTTCTGTGCAGTTTTTATTTGAAAATATTCCTTTTCCACTATAGGCCGCATAGCGCCCTGAATGTCCAATTGCATTTTCTACAGAAAGAGTGTTTCAGAACTGCTCAATCAAAATTAAGGTTAAACTCTGTTAGTTGAATGCACAGAACAGAAAGAAGTTTCACAGAATGCTTCTGTGTAGTTTGTATTTGAAGGTATTACTTTTTCCGCTATAGGCCTCTTAGCGCTCCGAAGGTCCACTTGCATTTTCTACAGAAAGAGTGTTTCAGAACTTCTCAATCAAAAGTAAGGTTCAACTCCGTTATTTGAATGCACAGAACAGAGAGAAGTTTCACAGATAGCTTCTGTGTAGTTTTTATGTGAACTTTTTCCTTTTTCCACTATAGTCCTCTTAGCGCCCTGAATGTCCACTTGTATTTTCTACAGAAAGAGTGTTTCAGAACTGCTCAATCAAAATTGAGGTTCAACTCTGTTAGTTGAATGCACAGAACAGTAAGAAGTTTCACAGATTTCTTCTGTGCAGTTTTTATTTGAAATATTCCTTTTCCACTATAGGCCTCTTAGCGCCCTGAATGTCCACTTGCATTTTCTACAGAAAGAGTGTTTCAGAACTGCTCAATCAAAATAAGTTAACTCTGTTAGTTGAATGCAAGAACAGAAGAAGTTTCACAGATGCTTCTGTTAGTTTTTTTTGAATTTTTTTTCTTAGTCTTAGCTGAGTCACTTTTTCTACAGAAAGTGTTTCAGAACTGCTCAATAAATAGGTTCAACTCTGTTAGTTGAATGCACAGAACAGAAGAAGTTTCACAGATTCTTTGTTTTTTTTTATTTTTTTTTTGCTATGTTTTTTTCAGAATGTTTCAATCTCTAAGTTCAACTCTGTTATTGAATGCACAGAACAGAAGAAGTTTCACAGATTCTTCTGTGTAGTTTTTATTTGAAATATTCTTTTTCCGCTATAGGCCTCTTAGCGCCCTGAATGTCCACTTGCATTTTCTACAGAAAGAGTGTTTCAGAACTGCTCAATCAAAATAAGGTTCAACTCTGTTAGTTGAATGCACAGAACAGAAGAAGTTTCACAGATTGCTTCTGTAGTTTTTTTTGAAATATTCCTTTTCCATATAGGCCTCTTAGCCTGAATGTCCATTGCATTTTCTAAGAAAGGTGTTTCAGAATGCTCAATCAAAATAAGGTTCAACTCTGTTAGTGAAAGAACAGAAAGAAGTTTCACAGATCTTCTGTGTAGTTTTATTTGAAGTATTCTTTTTCCGCTATAGGCCTCTTAGCGCTGAAGTCCACTTGCATTTTCTACAGAAAGAGTGTTTCAGAACTCTCAATCAAAAGTAAGGTTCAAGTCCTTAGTTGAATGCACAGAACAGACAGAAGTTTCACAGATAGATTCTGTGTAGTTTTTATGTGAACTTTTTCTTTTTCCACTATAGTCCTCTTAGCGCCTTGAATGTCCACTTGTATTTTCTACAGAAAGAGTGTTTCAGAACTGCTCAATCAAAACTGAGGTTCAACTCTGTTAGTTGAATGCACAGAACAGTAAGAAGTTTCACAGATTTCTTCTGTGCAGTTTTTATTTGAAAATATTCCTTTTCCACTATAGGCCGCATAGCGCCCTGAATGTCCAATTGCATTTTCTACAGAAAGAGTGTTTCAGAACTGCTCAATCAAAATTAAGGTTAAACTCTGTTAGTTGAATGCACAGAACAGAAAGAAGTTTCACAGAATGCTTCTGTGTAGTTTGTATTTGAAGGTATTACTTTTTCCGCTATAGGCCTCTTAGCGCTCCGAAGGTCCACTTGCATTTTCTACAGAAAGAGTGTTTCAGAACTTCTCAATCAAAAGTAAGGTTCAACTCCGTTATTTGAATGCACAGAACAGAGAGAAGTTTCACAGATAGCTTCTGTGTAGTTTTTATGTGAACTTTTTCCTTTTTCCACTATAGTCCTCTTAGCGCCCTGAATGTCCACTTGTATTTTCTACAGAAAGAGTGTTTCAGAACTGCTCAATCAAAATTGAGGTTCAACTCTGTTAGTTGAATGCACAGAACAGTAAGAAGTTTCACAGATTTCTTCTGTGCAGTTTTTATTTGAAAATATTCCTTTTCCACTATAGGCCTCTTAGCGCCCTGAATGTCCACTTGCATTTTCTACAGAAAGAGTGTTTCAGAACTGCTCAATCAAAAGTAAAGTTAAACTCTGTTAGTTGAATGCAATGAACAGAAAGAAGTTTCACAGAATGCTTCTGTGTAGTTTTTATTTGAAGATATTACTTTTTCCGCTGTAGGCCTCTTAGCGCTCCGAAGGTCCACGTCCATTTTCTACAGAAAGAGTGTTTCAGAACTGCTCAATCAAAAGTAAGGTTCAACTCTGTTAGTTGAATGCACAGAACAGAAAGAAGTTTCACAGATTGCTTCTGTATAGTTTTTGTTTGAAGATATTCCTTTTTCTACTATGGGCCTCTTAGCGCCATGAATGTCCACTTGCATTTTCTACAGAAAGAGTGTTTCAGAACTGCTCAATCCAAACTAAGGTTCAACTCTGTTAGTTGAATGCACAGAACAGAGAGAAGTTTCACAGATATCTTCTGTGTAGTTTTTATTTGAACCTATTCCTTTTTCCACTATAGGCCTCTTAGCGCCCTGAATGTCCACTTGTATTTTCTACAGAAAGAGTGTTTCAGAACTGCTCAATCAAAACTAAGGTTCAACTCTGTTAGTTGAAAGCACAGAACAGAAAGAAGTTTCACAGATTGCTTCTTTGTAGTTTTTGTTTGAAGATATTCCCTTGTCCACTATAGGCCTCTTAGAGCCATGAATGTCCACTTGCATTTTCTACAGAAAGAGTGTTTCAGAACTGTTCAATCAAAATTAAGGTTCAACTGTGTTAGTTTAAAGAACAGAACCGTAAGAAGTTTCACAGATTGCTTCTGTGTAATTTTTATTTGAAGGTGTTCCTTTTTCCACCATAGGCCTCTTAGCGCCCTGAATGTCCACTTGCATTTTCTACAGAAAGGGTGTTTCAGAACTGCTCAATCAAATGTAAGGTTGAACTCTGTCAGTTGAATGCACAGAACTGTAAGATGTTTCACAGATAGCTTCTTTGTAGTTTTTATTTGAACATATACCTTTCTCAACTATAGGCCTCTTAGCGCCCTGAATGTTCACATGCATTTTCTGCAGAAAGAGTGTTTCATTACTTCTCAATATAAACTAAGGTTCAACTCTGTTAGTTGAATGCACAGAACAGTAAGAAGTTTCACAGATTTCTTCTGTGTAGTTTTTATTTGAACATATTCATTTTTCCGCTATAGGCCTCTTAGCGCCCTGAATGTTCACTTGCATTTTCTACAGAAAGAGTGTTTCAGAACTGCTCAATAATAACTAAGGTTCAACTCTGTTAGTTGAATGCACAGAACAGTAAGAAGTTTCGCAGATTGCTTCTGTGCAGTTTTTATTTGAAAATATTCCTTTTTCCAGTATAGGCCTCTTAGCTCCCTGAATGTCCAATTGCATTTTCTATAGAAAGGGTGTTTCAGAAGTGCTCAATCAAAAGTAAGGTTCAACTCTGTTAGATGAATGCAAAGAACAGAAAGAAGTTTCACAGAATCCTTCTGTGTAGTTTGTATTTGAAAGTATTCCTTTTTCCGCTATAGGCCTCTTAGCGCTCCGAAGGTCCACTTGCATTTTCTACAGAAAGAGTGTTTCAGAACTCCTCAATCAAAAGTAAGGTTCAAGTCCGTTAGTTGAATGCACAGAACAGACAGAAGTTTCACAGATAGATTCTGTGTAGTTTTTATGTGAACTTTTTCTTTTTTCCACTATAGTCCTCTTAGCGCCTTGAATGTCCACTTGTATTTTCTACAGAAAGAGTGTTTCAGAACTGCTCAATCAAAACTGAGGTTCAACTCTGTTAGTTGAATGCACAGAACAGTAAGAAGTTTCACAGATTTCTTCTGTGCAGTTTTTATTTGAAAATATTCCTTTTCCACTATAGGCCGCATAGCGCCCTGAATGTCCAATTGCATTTTCTACAGAAAGAGTGTTTCAGAACTGCTCAATCAAAATTAAGGTTAAACTCTGTTAGTTGAATGCACAGAACAGAAAGAAGTTTCACAGAATGCTTCTGTGTAGTTTGTATTTGAAGGTATTACTTTTTCCGCTATAGGCCTCTTAGCGCTCCGAAGGTCCACTTGCATTTTCTACAGAAAGAGTGTTTCAGAACTTCTCAATCAAAAGTAAGGTTCAACTCCGTTATTTGAATGCACAGAACAGAGAGAAGTTTCACAGATAGCTTCTGTGTAGTTTTTATGTGAACTTTTTCCTTTTTCCACTATAGTCCTCTTAGCGCCCTGAATGTCCACTTGTATTTTCTACAGAAAGAGTGTTTCAGAACTGCTCAATCAAAATTGAGGTTCAACTCTGTTAGTTGAATGCACAGAACAGTAAGAAGTTTCACAGATTTCTTCTGTGCAGTTTTTATTTGAAAATATTCCTTTTCCACTATAGGCCTCTTAGCGCCCTGAATGTCCACTTGCATTTTCTACAGAAAGAGTGTTTCAGAACTGCTCAATCAAAAGTAAAGTTAAACTCTGTTAGTTGAATGCAATGAACAGAAAGAAGTTTCACAGAATGCTTCTGTGTAGTTTTTATTTGAAGATATTACTTTTTCCGCTGTAGGCCTCTTAGCGCTCCGAAGGTCCACGTCCATTTTCTACAGAAAGAGTGTTTCAGAACTGCTCAATCAAAAGTAAGGTTCAACTCTGTTAGTTGAATGCACAGAACAGAAAGAAGTTTCACAGATTGCTTCTGTATAGTTTTTGTTTGAAGATATTCCTTTTTCTACTATGGGCCTCTTAGCGCCATGAATGTCCACTTGCATTTTCTACAGAAAGAGTGTTTCAGAACTGCTCAATCCAAACTAAGGTTCAACTCTGTTAGTTGAATGCACAGAACAGAGAGAAGTTTCACAGATATCTTCTGTGTAGTTTTTATTTGAACCTATTCCTTTTTCCACTATAGGCCTCTTAGCGCCCTGAATGTCCACTTGTATTTTCTACAGAAAGAGTGTTTCAGAACTGCTCAATCAAAACTAAGGTTCAACTCTGTTAGTTGAAAGCACAGAACAGAAAGAAGTTTCACAGATTGCTTCTTTGTAGTTTTTGTTTGAAGATATTCCCTTGTCCACTATAGGCCTCTTAGAGCCATGAATGTCCACTTGCATTTTCTACAGAAAGAGTGTTTCAGAACTGTTCAATCAAAATTAAGGTTCAACTGTGTTAGTTTAAAGAACAGAACCGTAAGAAGTTTCACAGATTGCTTCTGTGTAATTTTTATTTGAAGGTGTTCCTTTTTCCACCATAGGCCTCTTAGCGCCCTGAATGTCCACTTGCATTTTCTACAGAAAGGGTGTTTCAGAACTGCTCAATCAAATGTAAGGTTGAACTCTGTCAGTTGAATGCACAGAACTGTAAGATGTTTCACAGATAGCTTCTTTGTAGTTTTTATTTGAACATATACCTTTCTCAACTATAGGCCTCTTAGCGCCCTGAATGTTCACATGCATTTTCTGCAGAAAGAGTGTTTCATTACTTCTCAATATAAACTAAGGTTCAACTCTGTTAGTTGAATGCACAGAACAGTAAGAAGTTTCACAGATTTCTTCTGTGTAGTTTTTATTTGAACATATTCATTTTTCCGCTATAGGCCTCTTAGCGCCCTGAATGTTCACTTGCATTTTCTACAGAAAGAGTGTTTCAGAACTGCTCAATAATAACTAAGGTTCAACTCTGTTAGTTGAATGCACAGAACAGTAAGAAGTTTCGCAGATTGCTTCTGTGCAGTTTTTATTTGAAAATATTCCTTTTTCCAGTATAGGCCTCTTAGCTCCCTGAATGTCCAATTGCATTTTCTATAGAAAGGGTGTTTCAGAAGTGCTCAATCAAAAGTAAGGTTCAACTCTGTTAGATGAATGCAAAGAACAGAAAGAAGTTTCACAGAATACTTCTGTGTAGTTTGTATTTGAAAGTATTCCTTTTTCCGCTATAGGCCTCTTAGCGCTCCGAAGGTCCACTTGCATTTTCTACAGAAAGAGTGTTTCAGAACTCCTCAATCAAAAGTAAGGTTCAAGTCCGTTAGTTGAATGCACAGAACAGACAGAAGTTTCACAGATAGATTCTGTGTAGTTTTTATGTGAACTTTTTCTTTTTTCCACTATAGTCCTCTTAGCGCCTTGAATGTCCACTTGTATTTTCTACAGAAAGAGTGTTTCAGAACTGCTCAATCAAAACTGAGGTTCAACTCTGTTAGTTGAATGCACAGAACAGTAAGAAGTTTCACAGATTTCTTCTGTGCAGTTTTTATTTGAAAATATTCCTTTTCCACTATAGGCCGCATAGCGCCCTGAATGTCCAATTGCATTTTCTACAGAAAGAGTGTTTCAGAACTGCTCAATCAAAATTAAGGTTAAACTCTGTTAGTTGAATGCACAGAACAGAAAGAAGTTTCACAGAATGCTTCTGTGTAGTTTGTATTTGAAGGTATTACTTTTTCCGCTATAGGCCTCTTAGCGCTCCGAAGGTCCACTTGCATTTTCTACAGAAAGAGTGTTTCAGAACTTCTCAATCAAAAGTAAGGTTCAACTCCGTTATTTGAATGCACAGAACAGAGAGAAGTTTCACAGATAGCTTCTGTGTAGTTTTTATGTGAACTTTTTCCTTTTTCCACTATAGTCCTCTTAGCGCCCTGAATGTCCACTTGTATTTTCTACAGAAAGAGTGTTTCAGAACTGCTCAATCAAAATTGAGGTTCAACTCTGTTAGTTGAATGCACAGAACAGTAAGAAGTTTCACAGATTTCTTCTGTGCAGTTTTTATTTGAAAATATTCCTTTTCCACTATAGGCCTCTTAGCGCCCTGAATGTCCACTTGCATTTTCTACAGAAAGAGTGTTTCAGAACTGCTCAATCAAAAGTAAAGTTAAACTCTGTTAGTTGAATGCAATGAACAGAAAGAAGTTTCACAGAATGCTTCTGTGTAGTTTTTATTTGAAGATATTACTTTTTCCGCTGTAGGCCTCTTAGCGCTCCGAAGGTCCACGTCCATTTTCTACAGAAAGAGTGTTTCAGAACTGCTCAATCAAAAGTAAGGTTCAACTCTGTTAGTTGAATGCACAGAACAGAAAGAAGTTTCACAGATTGCTTCTGTATAGTTTTTGTTTGAAGATATTCCTTTTTCTACTATGGGCCTCTTAGCGCCATGAATGTCCACTTGCATTTTCTACAGAAAGAGTGTTTCAGAACTGCTCAATCCAAACTAAGGTTCAACTCTGTTAGTTGAATGCACAGAACAGAGAGAAGTTTCACAGATATCTTCTGTGTAGTTTTTATTTGAACCTATTCCTTTTTCCACTATAGGCCTCTTAGCGCCCTGAATGTCCACTTGTATTTTCTACAGAAAGAGTGTTTCAGAACTGCTCAATCAAAACTAAGGTTCAACTCTGTTAGTTGAAAGCACAGAACAGAAAGAAGTTTCACAGATTGCTTCTTTGTAGTTTTTGTTTGAAGATATTCCCTTGTCCACTATAGGCCTCTTAGAGCCATGAATGTCCACTTGCATTTTCTACAGAAAGAGTGTTTCAGAACTGTTCAATCAAAATTAAGGTTCAACTGTGTTAGTTTAAAGAACAGAACCGTAAGAAGTTTCACAGATTGCTTCTGTGTAATTTTTATTTGAAGGTGTTCCTTTTTCCACCATAGGCCTCTTAGCGCCCTGAATGTCCACTTGCATTTTCTACAGAAAGGGTGTTTCAGAACTGCTCAATCAAATGTAAGGTTGAACTCTGTCAGTTGAATGCACAGAACTGTAAGATGTTTCACAGATAGCTTCTTTGTAGTTTTTATTTGAACATATACCTTTCTCAACTATAGGCCTCTTAGCGCCCTGAATGTTCACATGCATTTTCTGCAGAAAGAGTGTTTCATTACTTCTCAATATAAACTAAGGTTCAACTCTGTTAGTTGAATGCACAGAACAGTAAGAAGTTTCACAGATTTCTTCTGTGTAGTTTTTATTTGAACATATTCATTTTTCCGCTATAGGCCTCTTAGCGCCCTGAATGTTCACTTGCATTTTCTACAGAAAGAGTGTTTCAGAACTGCTCAATAATAACTAAGGTTCAACTCTGTTAGTTGAATGCACAGAACAGTAAGAAGTTTCGCAGATTGCTTCTGTGCAGTTTTTATTTGAAAATATTCCTTTTTCCAGTATAGGCCTCTTAGCTCCCTGAATGTCCAATTGCATTTTCTATAGAAAGGGTGTTTCAGAAGTGCTCAATCAAAAGTAAGGTTCAACTCTGTTAGATGAATGCAAAGAACAGAAAGAAGTTTCACAGAATCCTTCTGTGTAGTTTGTATTTGAAAGTATTCCTTTTTCCGCTATAGGCCTCTTAGCGCTCCGAAGGTCCACTTGCATTTTCTACAGAAAGAGTGTTTCAGAACTCCTCAATCAAAAGTAAGGTTCAAGTCCGTTAGTTGAATGCACAGAACAGACAGAAGTTTCACAGATAGATTCTGTGTAGTTTTTATGTGAACTTTTTCTTTTTTCCACTATAGTCCTCTTAGCGCCTTGAATGTCCACTTGTATTTTCTACAGAAAGAGTGTTTCAGAACTGCTCAATCAAAACTGAGGTTCAACTCTGTTAGTTGAATGCACAGAACAGTAAGAAGTTTCACAGATTTCTTCTGTGCAGTTTTTATTTGAAAATATTCCTTTTCCACTATAGGCCGCATAGCGCCCTGAATGTCCAATTGCATTTTCTACAGAAAGAGTGTTTCAGAACTGCTCAATCAAAATTAAGGTTAAACTCTGTTAGTTGAATGCACAGAACAGAAAGAAGTTTCACAGAATGCTTCTGTGTAGTTTGTATTTGAAGGTATTACTTTTTCCGCTATAGGCCTCTTAGCGCTCCGAAGGTCCACTTGCATTTTCTACAGAAAGAGTGTTTCAGAACTTCTCAATCAAAAGTAAGGTTCAACTCCGTTATTTGAATGCACAGAACAGAGAGAAGTTTCACAGATAGCTTCTGTGTAGTTTTTATGTGAACTTTTTCCTTTTTCCACTATAGTCCTCTTAGCGCCCTGAATGTCCACTTGTATTTTCTACAGAAAGAGTGTTTCAGAACTGCTCAATCAAAATTGAGGTTCAACTCTGTTAGTTGAATGCACAGAACAGTAAGAAGTTTCACAGATTTCTTCTGTGCAGTTTTTATTTGAAAATATTCCTTTTCCACTATAGGCCTCTTAGCGCCCTGAATGTCCACTTGCATTTTCTACAGAAAGAGTGTTTCAGAACTGCTCAATCAAAAGTAAAGTTAAACTCTGTTAGTTGAATGCAATGAACAGAAAGAAGTTTCACAGAATGCTTCTGTGTAGTTTTTATTTGAAGATATTACTTTTTCCGCTGTAGGCCTCTTAGCGCTCCGAAGGTCCACGTCCATTTTCTACAGAAAGAGTGTTTCAGAACTGCTCAATCAAAAGTAAGGTTCAACTCTGTTAGTTGAATGCACAGAACAGAAAGAAGTTTCACAGATTGCTTCTGTATAGTTTTTGTTTGAAGATATTCCTTTTTCTACTATGGGCCTCTTAGCGCCATGAATGTCCACTTGCATTTTCTACAGAAAGAGTGTTTCAGAACTGCTCAATCCAAACTAAGGTTCAACTCTGTTAGTTGAATGCACAGAACAGAGAGAAGTTTCACAGATATCTTCTGTGTAGTTTTTATTTGAACCTATTCCTTTTTCCACTATAGGCCTCTTAGCGCCCTGAATGTCCACTTGTATTTTCTACAGAAAGAGTGTTTCAGAACTGCTCAATCAAAACTAAGGTTCAACTCTGTTAGTTGAAAGCACAGAACAGAAAGAAGTTTCACAGATTGCTTCTTTGTAGTTTTTGTTTGAAGATATTCCCTTGTCCACTATAGGCCTCTTAGAGCCATGAATGTCCACTTGCATTTTCTACAGAAAGAGTGTTTCAGAACTGTTCAATCAAAATTAAGGTTCAACTGTGTTAGTTTAAAGAACAGAACCGTAAGAAGTTTCACAGATTGCTTCTGTGTAATTTTTATTTGAAGGTGTTCCTTTTTCCACCATAGGCCTCTTAGCGCCCTGAATGTCCACTTGCATTTTCTACAGAAAGGGTGTTTCAGAACTGCTCAATCAAATGTAAGGTTGAACTCTGTCAGTTGAATGCACAGAACTGTAAGATGTTTCACAGATAGCTTCTTTGTAGTTTTTATTTGAACATATACCTTTCTCAACTATAGGCCTCTTAGCGCCCTGAATGTTCACATGCATTTTCTGCAGAAAGAGTGTTTCATTACTTCTCAATATAAACTAAGGTTCAACTCTGTTAGTTGAATGCACAGAACAGTAAGAAGTTTCACAGATTTCTTCTGTGTAGTTTTTATTTGAACATATTCATTTTTCCGCTATAGGCCTCTTAGCGCCCTGAATGTTCACTTGCATTTTCTACAGAAAGAGTGTTTCAGAACTGCTCAATAATAACTAAGGTTCAACTCTGTTAGTTGAATGCACAGAACAGTAAGAAGTTTCGCAGATTGCTTCTGTGCAGTTTTTATTTGAAAATATTCCTTTTTCCAGTATAGGCCTCTTAGCTCCCTGAATGTCCAATTGCATTTTCTATAGAAAGGGTGTTTCAGAAGTGCTCAATCAAAAGTAAGGTTCAACTCTGTTAGATGAATGCAAAGAACAGAAAGAAGTTTCACAGAATCCTTCTGTGTAGTTTGTATTTGAAAGTATTCCTTTTTCCGCTATAGGCCTCTTAGCGCTCCGAAGGTCCACTTGCATTTTCTACAGAAAGAGTGTTTCAGAACTCCTCAATCAAAAGTAAGGTTCAAGTCCGTTAGTTGAATGCACAGAACAGACAGAAGTTTCACAGATAGATTCTGTGTAGTTTTTATGTGAACTTTTTCTTTTTTCCACTAGAGTCCTCTTAGCGCCTTGAATGTCCACTTGTATTTTCTACAGAAAGAGTGTTTCAGAACTGCTCAATCAAAACTGAGGTTCAACTCTGTTAGTTGAATGCACAGAACAGTAAGAAGTTTCACAGATTTCTTCTGTGCAGTTTTTATTTGAAAATATTCCTTTTCCACTATAGGCCGCATAGCGCCCTGAATGTCCAATTGCATTTTCTACAGAAAGAGTGTTTCAGAACTGCTCAATCAAAATTAAGGTTAAACTCTGTTAGTTGAATGCACAGAACAGAAAGAAGTTTCACAGAATGCTTCTGTGTAGTTTGTATTTGAAGGTATTACTTTTTCCGCTATAGGCCTCTTAGCGCTCCGAAGGTCCACTTGCATTTTCTACAGAAAGAGTGTTTCAGAACTTCTCAATCAAAAGTAAGGTTCAACTCCGTTATTTGAATGCACAGAACAGAGAGAAGTTTCACAGATAGCTTCTGTGTAGTTTTTATGTGAACTTTTTCCTTTTTCCACTATAGTCCTCTTAGCGCCCTGAATGTCCACTTGTATTTTCTACAGAAAGAGTGTTTCAGAACTGCTCAATCAAAATTGAGGTTCAACTCTGTTAGTTGAATGCACAGAACAGTAAAGAAGTTTCACAGATTTCTTCTGTGCAGTTTTTATTTGAAAATATTCCTTTTCCACATAGGCCTCTTAGCGCCCTGAATGTCCAATTGCATTTTCTACAGAAAGAGTGTTTCAGAACTGCTCAATCAAAAGTAAAGTTAAACTCTGTTAGTTGAATGCAATGAACAGAAAGAAGTTTCACAGAAATGCTTCTGTGTATTTTTATTTGAAGATATTTACTTTTTCCGCTGTAGGCCTCTTAGCGCTCCGAAGGTCCACGTCCATTTCTACAGAAAGAGTGTTTCAGAACTGCTCAATCAAAAGTAAGGTTCAACTCTGTTAGTTGAATGCACAGAACAGAAAGAAGTTTCACAGATTGCTTCTGTATAGTTTTTGTTTGAAGATATTCCTTTTTCTACTATTGGCCTCTTAGCGCCATGAATGTCCACTTGCATTTTCTACAGAAAGAGTGTTTCAGAACTGCTCAATCCAAAATAAGGTTCAACTCTGTTAGTTGAATGCACAGAACAGAGAGAAGTTTCACAGATATCTTCTGTGTAGTTTTTATTTGAACCTATTCCTTTTTCCACTATAGGCCTCTTAGCGCCCTGAATGTCCACTTGTATTTTCTACAGAAAGAGTGTTTCAGAACTGCTCAATCAAAACTAAGGTTCAACTCTGTTAGTTGAATGCACAGAACAGAAGAAGTTTCACAGATTGCTTCTGTAGTTTTTATTTGAAA